>NW_027507785.1:320506242-320551242 GCF_037356315.1 Lithobates pipiens
TGTGCTCCCCTCTTTACCAGAAAGGAGGAACACGAGCGCTGGAAAATGATGCTTTCAGAACCTCGGAGTGGAGATGCCGACCAGGAAGGTCCAATAGAGCCTGCGGCCAGAAGTGTCAGTTGGTGTCTTGTCGAATACTGTCCCCCGTCACATAGTGTCCGCCCTGTACTGCGCTTGCGCAGTACGAAGGACAATGGAGACGCCGAAAGTCTCCGAAGATGAACGGCGCCTGCGCACTTAACAGTACCTTGTGCCCTGAGTCCAGGTTCAAGCCCCACCATGCAAGTGGACACAGAGTTAGAATAAAAATTTGCGAGGCCGTGCCCGAAGCGTGGTGAGTGAAGCGGGCCCGCGAGGGGCCCTGTTACTAAGTGCCGTTTTACATCTTCTATGTCCACTTGGATGGTGGGGCTTGAACCTGGCCTCAGGGCAGAAGGTACTATTAAGTGCGCAGGCGCTGTTCATCTTCGGAGACTTTCGGCGTCTCCTTGTCCTCCGTACTGCACAAGCGCTGCGCCTGCGCAGTACGGGGACGGACACTATCCGATGGGGGGACACTTCTCGGCAGAACACCGGGTCATCAGCAGAACCACCAAACCAAAAATTCCAGGAGAACTTTGGTTGGGCCTTGAGGTTTAGGTTTAGCGTGGCTGAGTCCACCAGAGATCCCAGCAGGCAGGCAGCAGGAATACACATAGCTGGCTGTAGCTGGTTGTAGAATAAGGTGACCAGATTTTCAAATTAAAATGTAGGGACACCCTACTGACCATGCCCACTTTTTTTTGGGGGGGGGGGAGGGGTAGAACAGGGGCGGAGCAGGGGGCGGGGACAATAGCAGCAATGTGACTCATGCTATGCCAAATGTTGGTTGTGGCAAAATTGTGCTAACAGTGGGAGTGGCTTTTTTCGTTATTCAGCATTGTGCTAATTTAACTGGCGATTGTGCGGTTATGCAATGCTGTACCAAAAATAAATGTATATAATTTTTTTCACACATATATAGCTTTCTTTTGGTGGTATTTGATCACCACTGTGTTTTTTTTTAACTTTTTGCAATATAAACCAAAAAAAATTTTTTTTTTCCTTTCTGCTACAAAACAGAGCCAATAGAAAAAAAAAAGTCTTCATAAATTTTGCCCAAAATGTATTCTGCATGTTTTTGAAAAAATAAAATCACAATAAGTGTGTATCGACTGGTTTGCATAAAATCTACAAACTATGATATATACAGTAATACTTTGGATAATGAGCATAATTCCTTCCAGAAGAATGCTTGTAATCCAAAGCACTCGTCTATTAAAGCGAGTTAGTCTATAGGAAATAATGGAAACTCAGATAATCCGTTCCACAGCCACTACTTGTCTATGCAGTACTACATGTGGCCAGAGACACTCGGAAACACTCAGAGACTCTCGGAGACACTCTGGAACAGCGTGTCTCCAAGCCTCTCCAAGTGTCTCAGAGTGTCACCAGCGCCCCCAAACCTCTGGCCAAATGCGGTACTGCACAGTCCAGCGGCTTGAATCCTGCTCCTCTTGCGAGACAACGCTAGCAAAGCAAGCCGGGATTTTTTTCTTTTTTAAAACGCTTGTAAACCACGTTACTCGCAATCCGAGGTTTCACTGTACAGTATACAGGAATTTTACTTTTATATATATATATATATATATATATATATATATATATATATATACTACTTATGGCGGTGATCAGCTACTTATATTGGGACTGCAATAGTGCGGTGGGCCTTCCGACACTAATGCTGGAGGGGAACTGACTAACTACTACTGACATCACAAAAGACATAAATACAGTGATCAGTGATAATACTATACACTGTCATGGTAATGATACTGGCTGTGAAGTGACTAACATCTAGGGCGATCAAGGGGTTAAATATTTGCCTAACTATGTGTAATATGTGTAAAGTGTGCTGCTTTTTCTAATAGATCTCTTACTTTGAGATGAGAAACAGAGATCATTCCCTCCATCCAGAGCTCTGTGTTGACTGTCAACACAGGGCTCTGGCCTGTGATTGTACACATCCGATCAGCAGGTCCTGGCTGTGAATCAAAGGCTGGGACTTGCTGACGGGCACCCACGGTGTACAATCACAGTGGCAGCTAGTGCTCAAAATGTTTGGGGGGGGGGGGGGCGCAAACAAACTAAAAAATTCTGAAAAATACTAAAAAAAAACCATCAAATGCAGCCACTGTGCCCATCAAATGCAGCCACTGTGCCCATCAAATGCAGCCACTGTGCTCATCAAATGCAGCCACTGTGCCCATCAAATGCAGCCACTGTGCTCATCAAATGCAGCCACTGTGCCCATCAAATGCAGCCATTGTGCCATGAAATGCAGCCTCTGTGTCCATCAAATGCAGCCACTGTGCCCATCAAATGCAGCCACTGTGCCATCAAATGCAGCCACTGTGTCCATCAAATGCAGCCACTGTGCCCATCAAATGCAGCCACTGTGCCCATCAAATGCAGCCACTGTGCTCATCAAATGCAGCCACTGTGTCCATCAAATGCAGCCACTGTGCCCATCAAATGCAGCCACTGTGCCCATCAAATGCAGCCATTGTGCCATCAAATGCAGCCACTGTATCCATCAAATGCAGCCACTGTGCCCATCAAATGCAGCCACTGTGCCCATCAAATGCAGCCACTGTGCCCTCAAATGCAGCCACTGTGCCATCGTATGCAGCCACTGTGCCTGTCATATGTAGCTACTGTGCCCATCAAATGCAGCCACTGTGCCCATCAAAGGCAGCCACTGTGCCATCAATTGCAGCCACTGTGCCATCAAATGCTGCCACTGTGACCCCCCCCCCCCCCCCGCGCCTTCCCGCTTGCTGTCTGACCAGCACTTACCCCATCTTGGTGGTGGGTCAAGCAGCGGATGGCGGTGGCAAGCTGTGGGACGGGTAGCTGGTCAGGCAGCGGCGAGCTGTGTCCTCCATGCGTCTCTTCTTTCTTCCTGCTAAGGCATCTAATAGGAGCGCCTGTCCTTTCAGCCAATCAGGTGACAGGTATTAGACCCGCGCTTCCTGATTGACGGAGAGGCAGTTCAGTGTTAGAAAAGCGATTGTTAATTTGCTCTGCTGCACTAATATTGTGTGACATAAAAAATTGGAACAACCACTATTATATATAGAGTGTCTGCTTTTAGAAAATACTGTATATAATGGGGTTTTTTTTGGGGGGGGGGGGGGGGGCCTTCTCCCGGCCTACATGAAAGAAATGCCAACATGGCTCTGGGAGCAAAGCACCTGCATGCTTTCTAATGTGATGGTGTGCACGACCCCTAATATGTGCTTCAGCTATGGTGACTTTTTCATACAATGTTGCAAATGGTACTAATCACCCTGTTACATTGAATCTTTTTTTTGTTGTTGTTTTAGGTTCCTCCTGAAGTCCAGAAGGGCCCAAGAGAAATTTCTTCTTAGTTTTTCTTTTTTTTTTCTAAATAAACAACCGGTCAAGGTGGTGTTCTCAGTGAAGTCGATCGTTCAGCTTTCCCCTCATTGTCTTCTACGCCCACTGTTTGCTCGTGAACTTTTTAACTTTTCAGCGCCTGTTTGAAGGCATTGTGCTTTTCATAATCCGCGTGAAGCGCGGCCCATTTTGCCTTGAAAAAAAAAAAAGTGTGATGTTGACAGTAGTGTAGGAGAAGGTTTCGGATGTCAGTGGGTTGCTGGGAGGAAAAGTCCCGTCCCCTCTGCTCTCCATGCTGCTGATGTCACAGTTCCCGGAAATGGGACCGTGTCTGACCATATGTGGCCACAGGATGGCCTGACAAGGGCGGCGCAGCTCAATGTTTACCTGCTATAAAACATCACCCTCCCTCCTAGATTGTAAACTCCAATGAGCAGGGCCCTCGGATTCCTCCTGTATTGAATTGCATTGTAATTGTACTGTCTACCTTCATGGTGTAAAGCGCTGCGCAAACTGTTGGCGCTATATATATCCTGTATAATAATATAAATCCTGTATAATAATAATAATTTTGACATCCTTCTCTGGAGGGACAGAAGGATGGGCAGTGGAGGGAAGACATCTATAGACTCCATTGTGGGCAGAAGAACTTCTGATCACACAGAACTTCACAGATCTCTGCAACCCATAATAAAAAAAAAATATTTAGACTTTATTTTATCCTTATTTATATCCCTAGAGAGCAATAATTCTGATAGTTCAAAACAAAAAATCAGAGAGAGAGGGAAGAGAGAGGGGGAAGAGAGGGAAAGAGAGATGAAGGAGGAGAGAAGAGAAAAGAGGGATAGAGGAGAGAGATAAAAAAAAAAATTGTGGATAGAGGGAGAGAGAAGAGATAGAAAGAGATGGAGGAGAGAGAGAGGTGGGAAGTGAAAAAAAAGGTAGAGGGAAGAGAGAGAAAAGAAGTGGGAGAAGGAAAGAAAAAGAGTAGAGAGAGATGGGGGGGGGGGGGGGAGAGGTGGAGGAAGAGAGATGGAGGAGAGAAAATGATGGAGGAGAGAGAGAGATGGAGGATAGAGAGAGGTGTGGAGGGGGAGAGGAAGAGAGATGGAGGAGGGAGAGAGAGGGAGAGGGAAGAGAGGGAAAAGAAGTGGGAGAAGGAAAGAAAAAGAGTAGAGAGACATGGAGAGAGAGGGGGGTGGAGGAGAGAGGAAGAGAGAGTGGGAGAGATGGAGGAGAGGGGGGGGGGGGGTGGAAGAGAGATGGAGAGAGAGAGGGGGGAGAGAGAGAGGTGGAGGGGGAGAGGAATAGAGATGGAGGAGAGAGAGAGGGGGGAGAGATGGAAGAGAGATGGAGAGAGTGAGAGAGGGGGGGGGGGGATGGAAGAGAGATAGAGGAGAGAGAGAGAAAGGGGGAGATGGAAGAGAGATGGAGAGAGAGAGGGGGGAGAGAGATGGAAGAGAGATGGAGAGAGTGGGAGGGAGGGGGAGATGGAAGAGAGATGGGGAGAGAGAGAGGGGGGGGAGATGGAAGAGAGATGGAGGAGAGAGGGGGGGAGATGGAAGAGAGATGGAGAGAGAGAGTGGGGGTGGAAGAGAGATGGAGAGAGAGAGAGGGGGAGATGGAAGAGAGATGGAGGAGAGAGAGAGGGGGGAGAGGTGGAGAGAGAGAGGGGGGAGAGATGGAAGAGATATGGAGGGGAGAGAGGGGAGGGGGAGAGATGGAGAGAGAGAGTGGGGGAGATGGAAGAGAGATGGAGAGAGAGGGGGGGAGATGGAAGAGAGATAGAGAGAGAGAGGGGGGGAATGGAAGAGAGATGGAGAGAGAGAGAGGGGGGAGATGGAAGAGAGATGGAGAGAGAGGGGGGGGAGATGGAAGAGAGATAGAGAGAGAGGGGGGGAATGGAAGAGAGATGGAGAGAGAGAGAGAGGGGGGGAATGGAAGAGAGATGGAGAGAGAGAGAGGGGGGAGATGGAAGAGAGGCGGAGAGAGAGAGAGGGGCGAGAGAGAGAGATGGAAGAGAGATGAAGAGAGCGAGAGGAGAGAGACAGAGAGAGATAGGCAGAGGAAGAGAGATGGACGAGAGGGAGAGGGAAAGAAAAAGACTAGAGAGACAGTGAGAGAGAGAGAGATGGAGGAGAGAGAGAGAGGTGGAGGGGGAGAGGAAGAGAGAGGGGGGAGAGATGGAGGAGAGGGGGAGAGAGAAAGAGAGGGAAAGGGAAGAGAGAGAAAAGAAGTGGAAGAAGGAAAGAAAAATAGTAGAGAGACAGTGAGAGAGGGGTGGAGGGGGGAGAGGAAAAGAGATGGAAGAGAAAGAGGAGGGAGAGAGAGGGGGAGAGAGAGAGGTGGAGGGAAGAGAGGAGAGAGAGCGGAGGAAGAGAGATGGAGGAGAGTGAGAGAGAGGTGGAGGGGAGGACAGAGAGATGGAGGAGAGAGAGTGAAAAAAGAAGTGGGAGAAGGAGAAAAATGGAGTAGAGAGAGATGGGGAGAGAGAGGAGTGAGAAGAGGTGTGGAGGGGGAGAGGAAGGAGAGATGGAGGAGAGAGAGGAGAGAGAAAGAGAGGGAGAGGAGAGAGGAGGGGGAGAAGAGAGAGAGAGATGGAGGGGTGGGGAGAGAGATGGAGGGGTGGAGGGGGAGAGGAAGAGAGAGGAGAGAGAGGTGGAGGGGTGGGGAGAGAGAGATGGAGGAGAGAGAGAGAATGAGGAAGAAAGAGAGAGAGAAAGATAGAGAGGGAGAGAGATGCGATGGAGGGGGAGAGAGCGAGCAAAATATTTAGGGAAAGGACACAGCCTTGCCTTCTACTTATCTGAGAATTAAAGTAAAAAAATATTTTTCATTTTGGATAGAGCAATGGAGGGTTATTTTTTTTTCGTCATCTGTGTCCCATTGAGAGGAATTTCCTATCAATTCCTGTCTCATAGCCAAACAGAAAGTGAGAGAAAACCCCTGTGAAGGGACTTCCTTTGGGGACCCCCGGGTCACCAGAACTAGTGCCTCCATTGGAAGATTTCCCCTCTATTAGCTTTCTGGGGACAACCCAAAATTTGGGATTTTCTTTTATTTTCAATGATAATGGTAAACAGGACAAATAGAGAGGGGCATAGACAGCAATAAAACGGAAAGTTGTTCTAATCCCTCTCCAAAACTAAAAATACAGGTTTTGCCTTTAGTTATACTTTAATACTCATTAGGCTCACTATTGTACATTTACAGACATCTATAATGATCGATAACAGCAAAAGAAAATGCACTACAAATACCAGCAATAGCTGAAAGTGAACCTATATGTGTCAATCAACACTTAGCTGCATCTAGTCTTCATTTGAGTTTATTTCTAGTAGTGAATAGATGCACACCTCCCATCCTTCTGAGATGAGAACGAATGACACCTATTATTAACCACTTGCTTACTGGGCACTTAAACCCCCCTCAGTCCCAGACCAATTTTCAGCTTTCAGCGCTGATGCACTTTGAATGACAATTGCGCGGTCATACAACACTGTACCTAAATGAAATTTTTATCATTTTTTCCCCACAAATAGAGCTTTCTTTTGGTGGTATTTAATTACAGCTGGGAGTTTTATTTTTTGCTAAACAAACAAAAAAAGATGCAAAAAAAAAAAAAATCATGTTTTTATAGTTTGTTATACAATTTTGCAAACGGGTCATTTTTCTCCTTCATTGAAGTGCGCTGATTAGGCGGCACTGATGGCTGCATTGGTGGGCACTGATGGGCTGCATTGGTGGGCACTGATAGGCTGCATTGGTGGGCACTGATAGGCTGCACTGGTGGGCACTGATAGGCATAGTTAAGGCGGCACTAATAGGCACAGATAAGGCGGCACCGATCGGCACAGATAAGGCGGCACTGATGGGCAAAGATGGGCACAGATAAGATGGCATGGATGGGTGGCACGGATAAGTGGCACGGATGGGTGGCACGGATGGGCACTGATAGGTACCACTGATAGATGGGACTGATGGGCACTGATAGGTGGCACTGATAGGTGGCTCTGATAGGTGGCACTGCTGGGCACTGATGGGCGGCACTGCTGGGCACTGATGGGCGGCACTGCTGGGCACTGATGGGCGGCACTGGGGTGCAGCACCTTTGCGGCAGATTGTGGGCACTGTGGGTGGCACTGTTGGTGGCACTGCTGGATGGCACTGTGGGTGGCATTGTGGGTGGCACTGTGGGTGGCGCTGTGGGCACTATGGGCACTGCTGGGTGGCACTGATGGGGGGCACTTACTTTCATTTAGGATGGCACTGCGGTGGGCAGGTGGGCACTGGCAGGGGGCAGGTGGTCAGCTGTATTGCTGGCCGTGATCGGGACTGATGTCCCGATCACGGCCGCCGGTGATCGGCTTTTTTTTTCTCTCCTCGCGCTGTCAGCGCGAGGAGGAATAATAGCCGATTACCGGCTCCGTTCTGTCACATGATCAGCTGTCATTGGCTGACAGCTGATCATGTGATAAGGGGTCGGGATCGACCCCTTGCACGGATCGGTGATCAGGCGAGTCTCATGGACTCGCCGATCACAGAGCGCGCCGCGCGCGCCCCTCAGGGGGCGCGCAGGCCGCTCGTAACCGGGACGACGTCAATAGACGTAGTCCCGGAAAAGTAGATCCGCGCTAATGCCGTCATTTGGCAATAGCGCGGATCTCAAGTGGTTAAAAGTATGTAGGCATAGGACACACCCCCTGCCACGCCCCCTTAAAGGAGAATTATATGAAAAAAATTATGTTTTCTTTTTTACCACTTCTATTCCTTTATATTGGCTTTTGAAATTTACAAATGCTGAAATGTAGAAATTGGATGAAAGGTTTAGCGCTGGGAAACACTTTTTGAAAGATAAAAAGTGCATTTTATATACAACTCTATAGATCAGACCAACATGAGGGGACAAATGAGGAGGAAAGAGGGACAGAGGGACATTGCTCCAAGTCAGGGACAGTTGGGAGCTGTATACAGTGCCTTGAAAAAGTATTCATACCCCTTGACATTTTCCACATTTTGTCATGTTACAACCAAAAACGTAAATGTATTTTATTGGGATTTTATGTGATAGACCAACACAAAGTGGCTCATAATTGTTAAGTGGAAAGAAATGATACATTGTTTTGTTTTTTGGGGATGTCTCTACCAGCTTTGCGCATCTAGAGAGGGACATTTTTGCCCATTCTTCTTTGTAGAATACCTCAAGCTCTGTTAGATTGGATGGAGAGTGTCTGTGATCAGCAATTTTCAAGTCTTGCCACAGATTCTCAATGTTATTTAGGTCTGGACTGTGACTGGGCCATTCTAACACATGAATATGCTTTGATCTAAACCATTCCATTGTAGCTCTGGCTGTATGTTTCGGGTCGTTGACCTGCTGGAAGGTGACCCTCCGCCCCAGGCTCAAGTCTTTTGCAGACTCTAACAGATTTTCTTCTAAGATTGCCCTGTATTTGGTTTCATCCATCTTCCCATCAACTCTGACCAGCTTCTCTGTCCCTGCTGAAGAAAAGCATCCCCACCACATGATGCTGCCACCACCATGTTTCACAGTGGGGATGGTGTGTTCAGGGTGATGTGCAGTGTTGGTTTTCCTCCACACATAGCATTTTGCTATTAGGCCAAAAATTTAATTTTGGTCTCATCTGACCAGAACACCTTCTTCCACATGTTTGCTGTGTCCCCCACATGGCTTCTCACAAACGGGACTTCTTATGGCTTTCTTTCTACAATGTCTTACATTTATTACATTACATTTTTATTACACAAATTGAAATATAGTGTCCAGATATACACCACACAGGTATACATTATATCTGGCCCAATAGATAGCGCTAAATAGCCCTGTCTATAGGGAGATGTATATGTTCTATATCACTGTGTGATAATAGGATAGATAGATAGACAGACAGACAGACAGGTAGATAGATAGATAGATAGATAGATAGATAGATAGATAGATAGATAGATAGATAGATAGATAGATAGATAGATAGATAGATAGATAGATAGATAGACAGACAGACAGACAGACAGGTAGATAGATAGATAGATAGATAGATAGATAGATAGATAGATAGATAGATAGATAGATAGATAGATAGATAGATAGATAGATAGATAGATAGATAGACAGACAGACAGACAGACAGATAGATAGATAGATAGATAGATAGATAGATAGATAGATAGATAGATAGATAGATAGATAGACAGACGGATAGATAGACAGACAGACAGACAGATAGGTAGATAGATAGATAGATAGATAGATAGATAGATAGATAGATAGATAGATAGATAGACAGACAGACAGACAGACAGACAGACAGACAGACAGACAGATAGACAGATAGATAGATAGATAGATAGATAGATAGATAGATAGATAGATAGATAGAAAGACAGATGGATAGATAGACAGACAGACAGATAGATAGATAGATAGATAGATAGATAGATAGATAGATAGATAGATAGATAGATAGATAGATAGATAGATAGATAGATAGATAGATAGACAGACAGATGGATAGACAGATAGATAGACAGACAGACAGACAGACAGACAGATAGACAGATAGATAGATAGATAGATAGATAGATAGATAGATAGATAGATAGATAGATAGATAGATAGACAGACAGACAGACAGACAGATAGATAGATAGATAGATAGATAGATAGATAGATAGATAGATAGATAGATAGATAGATAGATGGATAGACAGATGGATAGATAGACAGACAGACAGACAGACAGGTAGATAGATAGATAGATAGATAGATAGATAGATAGATAGATAGATAGATAGATAGATAGATAGATAGATAGATAGATAGATAGATAGATACATAGATAGATAGACAGACAGACAGACAGACAGACAGACAGACAGACAGACAGATAGATAGATAGATAGATAGATAGATAGATAGATATATAGATAGATAGATAGATAGATAGATAGATAGAAAGACAGATGGATAGACAGACAGATAGATAGATAGATAGATAGATAGATAGATAGATAGATAGATAGATAGATAGATAGATAGATAGATAGATAGATAGATAGACAGATGGATAGACAGATAGATAGACAGACAGACAGACAGACAGACAGACAGACAGACAGACAGATAGACAGATAGATAGATAGATAGATAGATAGATAGATAGATAGATAGATAGATAGATAGATAGATAGATAGATAGATAGATAGATAGATAGACGGATAGACAGATAGATAGACAGATAGATAGACAGATAGATAGATGGATAGACAGATAGATAGACAGACAGATTTATAGACAGATAGACAGATAGATAGACAGATAGATAGATAGATAGATAGATAGATAGATAGATAGATAGATAGATAGATAGATAGATAGATAGATAGATAGATAGATAGATAGATAGATTATAACTCCACTCATCATAACACAAGTAAGATCTTTAAATCTTTCAGTTGATTACAGAGAACTGAGATTCTAGTAGACAGGTCCTCTTCCCTTCCACCAGTACAAAAATTACACCTGCTGGAAATTTGACCTGGGAACTCTGAACGGGTTTGGCGATACCAGTAGAACTGGATGCTTGTAATATTATAATTGAACTGAAATTGCCTGTAATGAAGAACACCCAAACTCATTACTTCTAAGCACTGCTCCATAACTCTTTAAAGAGACAGTACACGATTCTGGCTAAAATGAGAATCACGATTTTTTTGCTTAGAAAATAGATCACAATTCTCTCACGATTCTCGCGGCGTATCATCATCTTTCACCTTAAAACAACAAAAATTGGGCTAACTTTACTATTTCATGTTTGTTATTTTTAATTTTTTTTTATTCATTGAAGTGTATTTTTTCCCAAAAAATTGTGTTTGAAAGACCGCTGGGCAAATACAGTGTGACATAAAATATTGCAGCAATTAACATTTTATTCCCCTGGGTCTCTGCTAAAATATATATATAATGTTTGGGGGTTCCAAGTAATTTTCTAGCAAAAATTATTGATTTTAACTTAAGAAACAAGTGTCAGAATTTTTTTTAGCCTTTAAGTGATTAAACTTCCTGCATTTACACGTTTAAAAACTTGTCAGACTGCCTGGATTTTTTCTTTACACACAGAAGTTTAGCTCTTTGATCTAAGAAGGAAGAGTTAGTTACAATGTTTCATGTTAAAAACTTGGCAGACTGCCAGATGTTTTCTTTAGACGGCTGAGTGAGCAGATAAGTCTCTCCACTTGTTGTGTGAAAGAATCATCAAACTCTGCAATAGAGATCGTCAGGGGGGTTGAATCGAGATCACAATTTTTTAACGATTAATTGTGCAGCTCTACAGTACACCCAAAGTTATAACTTCATATGAAACCATTATTGACAACATCACACTCGGCTACATGAAGACTCTTTCTCCTGCTGTGGGGAGATATTTTCCTAAACTCAGCTTACTTGCTGCCAAAGCAATGTCTCTCTATTGGCCAATAAGCTTTAAGTTGGCGGTTCACACATGTGCAGTGTGGGAACCGCGTGCGATTTTGAACAGGAATCGCACCGCATTCCTGTTCAAATCGCATGCAATTCTTCAGCAGTGCGATTTGAGTCATTATTCTGTATGGCCCAAATTGGACCGCGTCCACACCAAAATGGCGCTAACCCTTTTTTTGGCTGCACCAGAACCGGATCACACTGCGTTTTGCAACCCGATTTCGGGATGTCGTTAACTTAACATCACCACACCTGCAGCAGTTTACATGAACAGGGTGCGATGGGGATGCGGTGCCGAATCCGAATTCACTGCAAGTTCACAGCGCATAAGTGTGAACGACACTAAAAGTTCCAAAAGTGCCTGTATGTATATCTATAAATATATATATAATAAATATATACAGTATCTCACAAAGCAAAGAACAAGGAATTTGCCTCAGGGTTGAGATCCCATCGTGGGAAAAAATGTACACCCCTCACATTTTTGTAAATATTTTCTTCTATCTTTTCATGTGACAACCCTGAAGAAATGACACTTTGTTACAATGTAAAGTAGTGAGTGTACAGCTGTTTTTGCAGTTTTTTTTGTTTTTGCTGTATTTGCTGCTCCCTCAAAATAACTCAACACACAGCCATTAACCTCCCTGGAGATATGATTATGTCAGATTTTTGATGCTGAAAGCGGTACAATTGTTTTGCATGGAAATTTGTTGTTTTATATTGTAGGCCTGTAATTCTTAAAGAGGGATTCCACCTAAAAAAAAAAAATATTAAAAGCCAGCAGCTATAAATACTACAGCTGCTGACTTTTAATAAATGGACACTCACCTGTCCCGGGTTCCAGCGATGCCGGCAGCCGAGGCCGACCGATCGCTCGGCTCTCGGCTGCTGCCGCCACCATTCTAGGTGAGGGAATCAGGAAGTGAAGCGAATCGGCTTCACTTCCCGGTTCCCTACTACGCATGCGCAGTAGGGAACCGGGAAGTGAAGCCGATTCGCTTCACTTCCTGATAGGAATTGTCCGCGCTGTCACTGGGACCCGTGTGTGTCCCAGGAGACAGCGCGACAGGACAGGAAATGGCATAGACTCCCATGGGAGTCTATGCCCGGAAGTGGGTGTAAATACCTGTCTTTGACAGGTATCTCCACCCCCTCCCCCCTGTAAGGTGCCAATTGTGACAGGGGGGGGAGGGTTTCCGATCAGCGGAAGTTCCACTTTAGGGTGGAACCCCGCTTTAAGACTGATGCCTTGTACACAGGGTCGGAAATTCTTATGGAAAAGGTCCGATTGGATTATATTGTCGGAAAATCCGATCGTGTGTGGGCTCTATCGGACATTTTCCATCAGAAATTCAGGATCTCAAATTTTCCGACAAAAAAAATCCGATTGGACTTTTTCTGATCGTTTGTAGAGAATTCCGATCGGACAAAGTGCCACGCATGCTCAGATCAAATTATGAGACCGAAACTATTGGCTACTAGCCTCAAAATAGTTCTGTCGTAACAAACAAACTTTTTTTTATTGCATTTTAGTGTAAAAATTCTTGACCCCAGATCTCAAGTTTAAGAGGTCATGCTTATTTTCTATCACAAGGGATGTTTACATTCCTTGTAATAGGAATAAAAGTGACACGATTTTTATTTTATTTTTTAAAGTGCAAAAATAAAAAATAAAAGGTAAAATAAATAAGACATTTTTTTTTTTTTTAATGTGCCCGTCCCGCCGAGCTCGCGTGCAAAAGCGAACGCATACTTGAGTAGCGCTCGCATATGAAAACGGCGTTCAAACCACACACGTGAGGTATCGCCGCGATCAGTAGAGCGAGAGCAATAATTCTAGCCCTAGACCTCCTCTGTAACTCAAAACATGCAACCTGCATAATTTTTTTTAAATGACACCTATGGAGATTTTTAAGGGTAAAAGTTTGTCACCATTCCACGAGGGGGCGCAATTTTGAAGTGTGACATGTTGGGTTTTAGTTTACTCGGCGTAAGATTATCTTTCACAATAAAAAAAAATTTGGCCTGACTTTACTGTTGTCTTATTTTTCAATTCAAATAAGTGTATTTTTTTTCCAAAAAAAAAGTGTGCTTGTAAGACAGCTACGCAAATACGGTGTGACAGAAAGTATTGCAACAACCGCCATTTTATTCTCTAGGGTGTGAGAAAAAAAAAGTATAATGTTTGAGGGTTCTAAGTAATTTTCTATTAAAAAAAAATGTTTTTAACTTTTAAATAACAAATCTCAAAAAGAGTCTCAGTCCTTAAAGCGGAGGTCCACCCTAAAATGGACCTTCCGCTCATCGGATTCCTCCCCCCCTCCGGCGCCACGATTGGCACCTTTCAGGGGGGAGGGGGGTGCAGTTACCTGGATAATCCAGGTAACTGCACCCACTTCCGGGCTAGCTCTCTGCGGAAAGGGGCGTACATTACGCCCCTTTCCGCAAGTGCCCGCCCCCTTCCGCAAGTGCCCCGCTGCCTGCTGGGAAACACACAGATCCCAGAGGCAGCGGGGACCGTCCTCATTGCGCAGCGCGGCTCGCGCATGCGCAGTAGGGAACCGGGAAATGAAGCCGAAAGGCTCCATTTCCTGATTCCCATACCCAAGATGGCGGCGGCAGCACTCGAGTGTCGATCTAGAGATTGGCTTCGGGTGCTGACATCGCGGGCGCGCTGGACAGGTAAGTGTCACTATTTTAAAAGTCAGCAGCTGCAGTATTTGTAGCTGCTGGCTTTAAAAAAAAAAAAAAACGCGGAGTCCCGGCGGACTCCCGCTTTAAGTGGTTAAGCAGCGATATAAACGTAACGTATCATAGGTTAATAGCTGATGTAATATTCATATATCAGGTGTACTTTGAGGTTATCTGACCCTATTTGATTCGATAATGAATTTTTATTAGGGTGGTATATTAATTCAGAATCCGTATTAACCTCCTATCTTTAGTTTATGAATTGAATATGTGTCGCTGCTGGTTTATTTTTTATCTTTGCTTAGCGATGTTAGGCTGCGTACACACGGGCGGACTGTCTGACGGACTTGGTCCGCTGAAACGTGTTTCAGCGGACAATCCGCTCGTGTGTGGGCTTCAGCGGACTTTTTCAGCGGACAGTCTGGCGGACTAAGTCTTTCGGAATTTCCGTAATACAGTCCGTCCAACTTTGGTTTCAGCGGACAGTCCGCTCGTGAGTAGGCTAGTTCGATGGACTAAGTATGGTGCATGCTCAGAAAGGATTTACACGGCCGAAGGTTGCATTGCAGTGTATTGGACGCCGTATTTCTAGTCCCGTCGTACGTGCTGTACACGTCATCGCGCAAGCTTTCGGTGGACTGTCTGTTCATCGTGTGTGGTCAAGTCCGTTCATTCGAAAGTTGGACGGACTGTCTGTCGGATTGTCTGACGGACTTAGTCTTGATTTATTTTTTATTCTAATATAGGTTTATTTCCTTTCTTGTTATTATGTATATGTTTTGTTACAATTGAAAAAATCTTTTGAATAAAGAATTATACTAATAAATAAATAAATAAATATTTACAAAAATGTGATGGGTGTACTCACTTTTGTAAAATAGTACTATAGTACTATATATTGTAAATAGAGAGAGCGTAAGGCCCCTTTCACACTGACGTTCCGTTCAGGCCCGCCTGTCAGTTTTTCAGGCGGACCTGAACGGATGCTCCATAGAGCTCTATGGAGCGTCGGATGTCAGCGGTGATATGTCCGCTGACATCCGACCCGCTCCGATCCGAAAAAGTGTAACGGAGGAAAAAGCTATTTTTCCATCCGTCTGCGGATCGGATCGGGTGACGACGGGCACTGCGGTCCGTCGTCATCCGATCTCCCATAGGGGAGAGCGGCGCTGTGACAGGTCTGTCCCTGCGCAGTGTGCAGAGACGGACCTGTCATTTCCCTGCTCAGCGGGGATCGACAGAGTGATCCCCGCTGAGCAAACGGATATCCACGGGGCGAATCAGAACTGATCCGCCCCGTGTGAAAGGACCCTTATACTTACTACATTTTTTACCTCTCTCAGAGACCACAATATTCCCCCCAGGGCCGCTGATAAGGCAGTACAGTCAGCCCTCCTGTAGTGGGGCCGGACCCCATCAGTTCGAAAGTGGGGCCTGACCATGTGCTGAGCAGGAGATCCGGCTGTACTGTCTTATTACAGACACCAATCCTGTTCTGCCTCCCCTTGCAGCTCTGCCAGCTTCTCCTCTTCTTTCCCTTCGGCTGCACTGCAGGAGGATTGGTTCTAGCTCATGCACCCCTTCCATTTGCTGCCCGGGCCCCCCTGTGTGCCCCCCCCACATCGCTGCCAGGTTTCCTCCTCTCCTGCCGGAAGCTGCTGTGGGCACCCAGGGGAATTCTTCAGGATGGAAAGCGGGGGGATAAACACTGTGTTCATTAAGGAATGGAACGGGCCAATAAATTACATATTTACTGGCCCCCTCCATTCCTGAATGAACACAGTGTGTGATCTGTACCAATCCCTCCTGTGTCCATTTATCACTAAAGCATAGTAAAGTGTGTTTACTATGCTTCAGTTGATGAATGAACAGGAAGCCTCAGAGTGCTTTATTATTATTTATTCATCTGTGCAGCCGAGATTACAGAGAAAGGGAGTGATAAATCTATGTCCTCAGCATAGGTGAGCGCAGCCTATTGCATTAGGATGTGCACTCCCAAAGCTCAAACACACATGCCTTTCCCTGCAGCCTCAGCTGCACAGGCCAGTGAATGAATGGGAAGTGCTCTGTGCTGAGGGGCTTCCTGTTCATTCACAAACTGACGCATAATAAACACAGTTTACTATGCTTCGGTTATGAATGAACACAGTAAGTGAGTGTGTTCATTTAGAAAAGGAAGTTGCTGGTACATCACATATTTACTAGCCCATTCCCCCACTCCCCATCCAGAAACATCCCCCGCAGCAGCTGGGGGGAGATGAGAGGAGGGAAGCCAGCAGCACTGCGAGGGGGGGGGGGCACGGGGAAAGCCTGGGCAGTAGGGGGAATCGGTACTACATATAGTGATTAGGGTGTGCCAAGGCACACCTGGCACACCCCTCGCGCATACCTATGGTCCTCAGACATTTTTGGCTGGCGAAAAGGTGCCCCGTGATTTTCTAACAGCAGTCCTGATTCCCCCTGACAATACCATCTTTTTTCAGGCATCATCCAGGCTGATCATCTACTTCCAGGACTGAGATGTAGACTCAGAGATGACACAATCATGTGAGTTCTGTGCAGTTATAGGCTGTGCTCACAAATGTCTGACACAGATCAGCCCACCCCACTACAGCCCATCATCTCGTGGCTACACCGTTACAATGTTGCAGTCTAATCACTGAGGGGGAGAGGAGACTGAGGAAATGCTTCCTCCTCCCTGCAGCAGACTGATGACATCATCTCGGCATAGCCAAAGTCACTGGACTGGAGCTCAGGGATTGCTGTGTTAATGATAAAGGGCGGGGCTTTTGTTATAATGATACTGTTGCTGGATATTGTGACATGTTAGAAATGTTAGGCGTTTTATTTATGCAGGCTTGTAAAGTTCCTCATCCGTCTACTTTAAGTACGGGGAAAGCAGAATGGCGGCCAGGATCCCTGTTTATATCAGGAAACTCCCACTAAATTTTCGCTCAGAACGCCGCGCAGAAACCAGCCCGACTTTGTTTCCCCAGCTGTACTCACAAGGGAACATTCTGCAGATAGGGCATTGTGAAATATATTTTGCTTGGCCGGGAAGAGCTGTCAGCAGAAACAGGAAGTGGAGTTCAAGAACTGCAAGATTACTAGGAGGGCAAGCCTACATCTAAATGGAACATGTGCGGGGAGGGGGGGGGGGGGGGGACAAGGACAGGATAGGGTTAAAGTGGCCTCCCCAGCACATGGTGAAGGTGGCCGGGGTAATATAGAAAAGAAGGATCAGCGTGTCAATCGTTCCTCGATTTTTTTCGTCATCAGGAGACCAACCAAGGGGTTTTACCCCCTTCATGACCAGGCCATTTTTTTTTTCTATTCGGCACTGCGCTACTTCAACTGAGAATTGCGTGGTCATGCAACGCTGTACCCAATCAAAAACCGATATCATTCTTTTCACACAAATACAGTGCCTTGAAAAAGTATTTTATAATATTCCACATTTTGTCATGTTACAACACACAGCGCTGGGAAACACTTTTTGAAAGATAAAAAGTGAATTTATATACAACTATATGGATCAGACCAACATGAGGGACGAAGGGGGAGGAAAGAGGGACAGAGGGACATTGCTTCAAATCAGGGACAGTTGGGAGCTGTATACAGCGCCTTGAAAAAGTATTCATACCCCTTGAAATTTTCCACATTTTGTCATGTTACAACCAACCAAAAACGTAAATGTATTTTATTGGGATTTTATGTGATAGACCAACACAAAGTGGCTCATAATTGTGAAGTGGAAAGAAAATGATAAATGGCTTTCTAATTGTTTACAAATAAATATGTGAAAAGTGTGGGGGGTACATTTGTATTCAGCCCCCTTTACTCTGACACCCCTAACTAAAATCTAGGGGAACCAATTGCCTTCAGAAGTCACCTAATTAGTAAATAGATTACACCTGTGTGTAATGTAATCTCAGTATAAATACAGCTGTTCTTAAAGCCCTCAGAGGTTTGTTAGAGAAACCTTAGTGAACAAACAGCGTAATGAATGCCAAGGAACACACCAGACAGGTCAGGGATAAAGTTGTGGAGAAGTATAAAGCAGGGTTAGGTTATAAAAAAAATCTCCAAAGCTTTGAACATCTCACGGAGCTCTGTTCAATCCATCATCCGAAAATGGAAAAAGTATGGCACAACTGCAAGACTACCAAGACACGGCCATCCACTTAAACTGACCGGCCGGGCAAGGAGAGCATTCATCAGAGAAGAGCCAAGAGGTCCATGGTAACTCTGGAGGAGCTCCAGAGATCCACAGCTCAGGGGGGAGAATCTGTCCACAGGACAACTATTAGTGGTGCTCTCCACAAATCTGCCCTTTATGGAAGAGTGACAAGAAGAAAGACATTGTTGAAAAAAAGCCATAAGATGTCCTGTTGGTAGTCTGTGAGAAGCCATGTGGGGGACACAGCAAACATCTGGAAGAAGGTGATCTGGTCAGATGAGACCAAAATTGAAACTTTTTGGCCTAAAAGCAAAACGCTATGTGGGGGGAAAACTAACACTGCACATCACCCTGAACACACCATCCCCACTGTGAAACAGGGTGGTGGCAGCATCATTTTGTGGGTATGCCTTTCTTCAGCAGGGACAGAGAAGCTGGTCAGAGTTGAAGGGAAGATGGATGGAGCCAAATACAGGGCAATCTTAGAAGAAAACCTGGTGGGATCACACCAAGATCAGTGTGTGAACAGATGCTTTCTTATTTTAAAAATGTTGCTGTTTATATGGGGGAAACCGGAATTGACAAAGTTCAGATTGCTTCTGGTTTCCTATAATATAGAGCTAATCGGAGATCTTCTGGTCGTCAAAAAGCTCTATGGTAAGCTGGCAAAACCACCGGCTTCAGTTCCGTGTTCTCCAGTAGGAGAACCTGGAATGGCATCTTCTGTTCCCCTGGGGTGTTGCAGGCACTGGCAGGGGTGGGGGTGTCTTGGTGTGGGGAGTCTAAGATGGGGATGTATGGGTGTGGGGTGTCTGGGATAGGGGTGTCTTAGTGTGGGGTGTCTGGGATAGGGGTGTCTTAGTGTGGGGTGTCTGGGATAGGGGTGTCTTAGTGTGGGGTGTCTGGGATAGGGATGTCTTGGTGTGAAGTGTCTGGGATGGCAGTGTTTTGGTGTGAAGTGTCTGGTATGGGGGTGTCTTGGTGTGGGGTGTCTGAGATGGGGTGTTTGGTGTGGGGAGTCTGGGATAGGGGTGTCTTGGTGTGGGGTGTCTGGGATGGGGGTGTCTTGGTGGGGGATGCCTGGGATGGGGGTGTCTTGGTGTGAAGTGTCTGGGATGGGGGTGTCTGGGATGGGGGTGTCTTGGTGTGGGGTGTCTGTGATGCGGGTGTCTTGGTGTGAAGTGTCTGGGATGAGGGTGTTTGGTGTGGGGAGTCTGGGATGGGGTATCTTAGTGTGGGGTGTCTGGGATAGGAGTGTCTTGGTATGGGGTGTCTGGGATGGGGTGTCTTGGTATGGGGTGTCTGGGATGGGGGTGTCTAGGTATGGGGTGTCTGGGATGGCTGTGTCTTGGTGTGAAGTGTCTGGGATGAGGGTGTTTGATGTGGGGAGTCTGGGATGGGGTGTCTTAGTGTGGGGTGTCTGGGATAGGAGTGTCTTGGTGTGGGGTGTCTGGGATAGGAGTGTCTTGGTATGGGGTGTCTGGGATGGGGGTGTCTTGGTATGGGGTGTCTGGAATGGGGGTGTTTGGGTATGGGGTGTCTGGGATGGGGGTGTCTTGGTGTGGGGTGTCTGGGATAGGAGTGTATTGGTGTGGGGTGTCTGGGATAGGAGTGTCTTGGTATGGGGTGTCTGGGATGGGGGTGTCTTGGTATGGGGTGTCTGGGATGGGGGTGTCTTGGTGTGAAGTGTCTGGGATGAGGGTGTTTGATGTGGGGAGTCTGGGATGGGGTGTCTTAGTGTGGGGTGTCTGGGATAGGAGTGTCTTGGTGTGGGGTGTCTGGGATAGGAGTGTCTTGGTATGGGGTGTCTGGGATGGGGGTGTCTTGGTATGGGGTGTCTGGGATGGGGGTGTCTTGGTGTGAAGTGTCTGGGATGAGGGTGTTTGATGTGGGGAGTCTGGGATGGGGTGTCTTAGTGTGGGGTGTCTGGGATAGGAGTGTCTTGGTGTGGGGTGTCTGGGATAGGAGTGTCTTGGTATGGGGTGTCTGGGATGGGGGTGTTTTGGTATGGGGTGTCTGGAATGGGGGTGTTTTGGTATGGGGTGTCTGGGATGGGGGTGTCTTGGTGTGGGGTGTCTGGGATAGGAGTGTCTTGGTGTGGGGTGTCTGGGATAGGAGTGTCTTGGTATGGGGTGTCTGGGATGGGGGTGTCTTGGTATGGGGTGTCTGGGATGGGGGTGTCTTGGTGTGAAGTGTCTGGGATGAGGGTGTTTGATGTGGGAAGTCTGGGATGGAGTGTCTTAGTGTGGGGTGTCTGGGATAGGAGTGTCTTGGTATGGGGTGTCTGGGATGGGGGGTGTCTTGGTATGGGGTGTCTGGAATGGGGGTGTTTTGGTATGGGGTGTCTGGGATGGGGGTGTCTTGGTGTGGGGTGTCTGGGATGGGGGTGTCTTTGTGTGGGGTGTCTGGAATGGGGGAATCTTGGTGTGGGGTGTCTGGGATAGGAGTGTCTTGGTATGGGGTGTCAGGGATGGGGGTGTCTTGGTATGAGGTGTCTGGGATGGGGGTGTCTTGGTGTGGGGTGTCTGGGATGGGGGTGTCTTGGTGTGGGGTGTCTGGGATGGGGGTGTCTTGGTGTGGGGTGTCTTGAATGGGGGAGTCTTGGTGTGGGGTGTCTGGGATAGGAGTGTCTTGGTATGGGGTGTCAGGGATGGGGGTGTCTTGGTATGAGGTGTCTGGGATGGGGGTGTTTTGGTATGGGGTGTCTGGAATGGGGGTGTTTTGGTATGGGGTGTCAGGGATGAGGGTGTCTTGGTGTGGGGTGCCTGGGATACGGGTGATCACTTTTAGCTAAAAGCCCATCACTACCTCTAAAAATCCATGCCAAGCCCACAGTTGCAGGAGCAGCCACGAGCTCGCTTTAACCCCTTGAATCTAAGGACGTCTGTAAGCATACCTTTGGTAGACAAGGGGTTAAAGTGGATAGGGAGTGTACAATGAGATTAAAGAGAAAAGAAAAAAAAAACAACAGAGAAAAGTCCACCTGCAACAACACTTTAATGAAAGTGCGCGACTGTACGCGCCAAGGCAACCAAACACTGAATTCATCAACCTCGTAAATGTCAACAGAGTGGAGATAATTGAGGTTCATGTGAGGATCACTTGGACTTAGATAAATATATACATGTTTAAAAGCCATTTATTAAACAAAGTCACTTCCTGCGGGGAGGGAGAGAGTAAACACGATGTGTTGATCCTTGCGTTAGGCCTCATTTACGCGCCCTTCACAATCTTGATGCAAGTTGTGGCATAAAATCGCCTTTAAATCTTCCTCTGTGGTTTTTCTTATTTTTTTTCTTCTCTTTGTCATGCATTATGGTGAGCGAGGTAATACACCTTTACTTCCTTTGGGTCAGTCTTCCAGAGGTTCTAGTATCTGGTGGATCCTGTGGTGTAAGTGTATCTGAACTGATTAACAGGTCAATTACCAGGCCCAGGTCTATACATCTGGAGTGCCCATTATGGGGTTTCCCACCATCCCTGTGCTGAGTTCCTGGGTCTCTACACCTGCTGTGCCAGGGCCAAACTTCCAGTTTGTGGTCCACGTTGGTTGAACTTATATACAATAAAACCATAATAAATAAATAAAACATATTTACAAAATAATTGAATACGACTATCCAAAACAAAAAAAAAACAAGAACATAATAAATGGTGCAAACCAAATTGCACACAACACAATCCCTACGGGAGAGCCAGACTAAGGAACATCACCGTCACCATGCATGTAGCCTTTTATCAAAAATATATCTGATCTGGAAATCTAGGGGAGTGAAACAAGAATACAAAGAAAAGCCGCACACCCCGAGATCAACAGGCAGCAGCTACAGAGTCCTGATATTCCTCCACGCCCTTATCCAGGCCTCCTGCTGCCACCTGTCTTTCTCAAGACCCCGAATCTTCCCAACCTCACCCAGAATGTTCTGCATCACCACTTCCACAGGGAGGATTTTACGCCGTAAGGATAACTGACACCGTGCACTCCACGTGAAATAACGGACTACTAGACTAACTAAAAAAAAGTGTTTCCAAATCATAATCCCAACGAGCCTGGAATGCCCCATACACCCACTCTGCATAACTCATATGGGGGAGGAAGGGTATACTCAGAGCCCTCCCCACCCTCTTGTACACCGCAATATTAAAAGGGCACTGAAGTAGAAAGTGATCCATGGACTACACAACTCCTCCACACTCCACTCTCGGGCAGCCCCAATCACTCATGGAAAGAAACTTCAAGTTGCCCTTCACATATAGTTTTCCATGAAAGGCAAGCCCAGCCTGATCCCTAAACTTCATTGTTATCCTCTCCAAATTAATCAATTGCAAACCCATCCCCAAAACCAGGCTTGGGCAATGCCTTAAGGCCAGTGGCTCGCAAAAAGCAGAGCTCATGATCCCCTTCTCAATAATTTTCCTTGGAAGAGATCTGACTTCTCCTGCTGTTACTTGCCACTGCCGAAGCATTTTCAAACACGGGGCAACATAAGCCGGAAGCTTACCATGCTTGACCTTCAGGCTTTTCATTGGCCCACCATTTTCCCAGTCTTGCAGAAAGGGCCTAAACCAGGGCTTGAAAATACCAACCCACCCAGGCGGTCTCTCTGCCAACATGTTACCAAGATTGTACTTCACAAACATCAGAGAGAAAAAGACTACAGGGTTGATCCTCCCTAGACCACCCTCCCGCCTAGGAAGGTAAGTCACATTCCTTTTGACAAGGTTTATTTTGTTCCCCCATAACAGCTGGAAGAAACAACTATAGACCCTGGTGTAGAGATAAACTGGCAAAACACAAACAAAACTGACACAGAAAAATCAGAATCAGGTAAGTCTTGATCAGATCAACCTTTTCCCTCAAAGAAAGCCGCCAACCTTTCCAGCTTGCCACCTTGGCATCGGCATTCTCCAGCCTGTTTACCCAATTTGCATGACCATAGTCATCTACGCCAAATGCAATGCCTAGAACTCGAATGTTTTGCTGGGGCTCTGGGAATTCATCCAGGAGAACAAAGCTCTCACCTTCCACGCCCATCCAGAAAGCTTCACACTTGTCCTGGTTGACCTTTGAAACTGATGCCTCTGTATACTGCCTTATCACTGAGACCACCTCCTGCGCCTCCCCAGTCCCAGAGACAAAAACAGAAACATCATCAGCATAGGCCACAACTTTCAAAGGAGGCTTACCAGCGATGTTCAAAGGTACCCCACACAATGGCCCACTCTCTAGCCTTCTAATGAAGGGGTCGATTGCAAACACATATAGCAGAGGACCCAATGGACACCCCTGACGTACACCCGAGCTGACAACAAAGGGCTGCCCAACCCAACCATTAACCAGAGGAAAGCTTTCAGCCCCTTTGTACAAAATCTTGAGCCAATCAATGAAACCCCCACTCCATATTTGGCATATTTTGCTCTCTCCATAGGTCTCTCTTTCACAGGGCGAGGAATGGTGTCCATCTCCTCATCATCATCTGGTAAACCCACACCCAAAGGGGATTCCAGCTTAGCTAATAACTCCAGCATGCCAGTACCTCCCTCAACCTCCACCATTGAACTTTTTCTTGGTTAATTCTCCTTGAAGTGGGTGTGGCAGCAGGCGTGTCTTATGTCTACCTATGATTGCTAGTAGGTATCCCTCATTCCCATCTCAAAATGTTGGCAGGTATGCAAACAATAAAAATATTCACATAAATGAAATAGCTAAGGGAGGAAGGAGATTAAGGAGTTAATACAAGTGTTTTTTACAGAAACTAGCTGCGTTTTTCATATGCTTATTGACTTGCCTATATAAAGCCACTTCCCTAATAATAAGCTATCCCCTGATGAAGTCACGTGACCCGTGACGAACACACGTTGGGAATACCGCTACCGGAAGTGACGCTGGTCGAGCTCGCTGCTCGTTTTTACACTGCCTGCTTTTTATCCTATGTTTGTGAGTACCTGATTTTAAGTTTCATTTCCCAAATAAATATTGCACTAAAATTACTACACTAGGGGGCATCCTTCCTTTATGTTTTAATTTAACATATATGATACCCGGCACGAGACCGCCTATGGCGAATACCCCAAATTGACTCTTAAAGAGGCCACGTACCATATAGAGAACAAGAGAGGGACGCCAAACAGGAATTACCGTAACAGGATCCATAAAGGGAAAAGGTCTCCAGGGACACCCAAAGATACATTCAATATATGCTGTAACCTTACAGCAGTAAGGTAAGGGGACATCCATAAAAAGATCATCTAGGATCACACGGAAAATAACGTCACCCCACTGAACTTCGTTGGATCACTTTAATTATCACTCATTACGCTGATAAACACCAGCACTTTATTTAAACCTATAGTTTACTCAGACTTTATGCGAGTTTTGGTTAGAAGTCCACTCAAGTTTTATGCGATTTTAGATATAATCGCTGTACGGCTCTTTTGCACCTTATGCGATTTTGTATAGTTATCACTTTATTTCACTGAATGCACCTTTACGTGGACATTTGAAATGGATATCTATCCTTCTGCTTAGACAACTGTATAATTGTGCTTTCTTTACCTGGACTCGGTCCATAGCACTATCGCACTTTTTGCCTATTTTAAACAAATTGCATCATTTTCCACCCGATTTTATTTTATTTGAATTTTTTTGCAAGTATTGTTATCACCACAAAGTATCACTAATTTTTATTAATAATTTTTTATTATTTATGTGTATTGTTGTGTATGTCACTTTACTGACCCAAGAGACCATATGATAATTATTACATTATATTTTATTTTGTTATATATCTGATATATACAGATGTGCTATTAGCTGCTATTTACTTACCTGTATACACACTCTTCACTCTATACTACATTTGCCTTGGCCACCTTTGTTGGCTTTACTGGGATTTTATCTCTGCATGTCTAAACAGTACACAACTATTGTGAATCTATATATCTTTTAGTACAGCGCACCACTATCCTTGTATCAATACAAGCGGAATGTTTAATTAAGGTGCTTCAACTTTGTTACAAAATAACTTTTTTCATGTTACAGAAATGCATGAATTATGGCTGCAACACTAGCTGTTTGCTGCACTCTGTAATTTAGAAAAGTTTGGAGCTCCTGATGCAGAGGGGCTGTCACACTGAGAGCTCAGTCCTGTATATTATAATAGGAGAGGGAGGATCTCCCGATGTAATCGGTGGGACGCCACTGTTACGTTGACAGCTCTTCAATGCACTCTGTGTATTTGGAGGGCACAGAGCTGCTGCTACAGTTTTGGTTCTGTCAATACAATTTCTATTCTTTCTGTTTCTTCTGTGCCATCTCCTTCACTTTCCATCTCATAGAAACAAAATCTCTCCTAATGTGAGGAGAACAGGTGCCATTATTGAAAGATGTCCTCCCTATGCCGTTTACAATGGCAACCATACCATTTCTGATTATGATGATGACAATGGCCACCTGTCTGTCTTGATGACAATGCCCACCAGAAGGAACACAGATGGAAAAAAAAAAAACACTAACTCAGTCTTTCTCATCTTTTTTACCCCAGAGGAACCCTTGAGTTACGTTTCAAGTTTAGGAGAACCCTTGCTAAACCCAATTATTTGGAGATGCTCCTTACATTTGTGGTCAGTGGGAAGTATGCTACCTATATTGGTGGTTAGTGGGGAAAAAGCCCTTAAATTGGTGGTCAATGGGAAGAATGCTCTTTACATTGGTGGTCAGTGGACAGTATCCCGCTTACAGTGGTGGTCAGAGTGCACTTACATGCACCTGGTTTGGCCAAGTGGTGTTGGCTTTGGAAATATGCAGGCACCAATAAATGGGAGGAAAATCAACCACAGCTTAAGGAGCCATAAGGAACCTATAGAGGAACCTTGGGTTTCCCTCATTGAGAATGGCTGCTCTAACCCTTTCCTTCTCTATCCAGCTTGGCCCAAACTATTTCAAGTTGCAGAAAACATGGAGAAAGGCTTTAAATTGAATGTATACTTGGATGATGGTGGTTCGCCACAGGAATCAATGGAGAATGACCAATAAAATCAATAATGCATCAATGGAAATTCGGCAAGCAAAATGCTTGATAGTGGTAGATGGAAGATTTCCATATTTTTTTGCACAGTGACCGAGGGCACAGTTTTTTTGGGGTCTACCCTGATGTCATGGAGAGGATCTGTGGCCTTTTGGTCTTTTTCCTCTTCCCAATTAGGGGTCTTTCTTCGGGGGAGCCTCACCAAGTACTTGGAGGACCAGCTTCGGGAGGTCCCTAAAGAGTCCTCCTGGATTAGATAGACCATAGAGTGTCTTGAGTTGCCCCTATCAGAAGCCTTATTCTCTAGAGGGTTCAGGAACTGAGCCTCGTCCCCACTGGAGGTTGGTCTATTAGGCTCTGTTCAGACCTAGCCTAGTGGGAACGAGCGTTCCTGCTCACGGTTTTCAAACCTCAATTTACACGCAGAAATGTGCATTTAGCGCCCAAAAGTAGCTCCTGCTTCTTTGCTCCTGGTTCTTATTGGGCGACAAGCTTAGCACGATTTTCAGAAATGCGCTTTTCCGTGAATGACTGTCAGGGCTGGGCCCAGCCCTTCCTTCTCAGAGTTGGCGGCTCAGCTGTCGGCTAATTGCCAGCTCCTATCTCTCCACAGTTACTCAGCTGTTGATGATATCCTGCTCGTCAGCCCTGCCTACTTAAGAAGTTCAGCCCAGTGGATCTCTGCCTTTGCCTTGGTCAACATCACAGAGACATTCTCCTGTGTTCCTGTTTAAAAACTTGCTTTGCTGACATCCCTTCTGGCTCCAGATCCTGCTTGCTGTTCCACTACATTGATCCCTGACTTCTGGCTTGGCTGACTATCCATTCCGGTTACTGAACTATGGCTATGTTTTGACTACATTTGCTCTTTTTACTTTTATTATTAAACAAGTGTGATTTAACTGTACTTCTGTCTCAGTCTGATCCCATGGTTTCTGACAATGACGCATGATGCTGTCATGTGACAATCGTGGCAGAATGGCACCACGTTTCAGGTGGCATTAAGAATAATGGAACTCAAATGTCCTTCACACATTCTGATGCGATTTGGAATCGTGGGTAGAATCAAAATGATTCTTCCCACGAGCGGGGGCTTATTTTACGTGGGCGCACTTTTTTTGTGTGCTGTGATTTTTATATGATGCTATGATTGACTTATATGAAGCTCCATATAAAAAGAAAATTTACTGTATTACAAATACGCCAAACATTGGCGAGACCATGATTTTATGTTGAAGACTAGGAAGTCCCATTGCAAATGGCAGAAAGCATAAGAAAGGGGGAAGTGAATACATTTTATAGATGACATGAATATTCATTGCAGAAAAGCGGCGAATGATCTCAAATGTTTATTGGCCGCTGTATAAAGGCCCCCTCCGCGTCATTCCACTGATGACTTTTGTATATATTGTTTTTTGCACGAGTATTTTAATTCCGAATTTTCTATCGCATGGCTGGAGGACCAATGATGTGATCCTTTTCCAAGGCCCTCATTTCTTTGAGCGCCACGCCATGCCGCCAGACCATACGTGATTTCCCTTGTAGTCTGTCCCGCAGACCCCGGTGACTGAGCGCCCTTTATTAGACGCTGGGCTGCTGACAGGTCACATTACCGAAGCGCACACATGTGCGTCTGCAACCATTACTAGACGCAGCTAATCAGAATGAAACACTCCGGGGAAATTTCGCCAGACGTCTACAGGAATCCAAATAGAGGGGGGGGGGGGGGTGTGTGTTAAAAAAAAAAGTTCCACAAATATTCAAAGCAAACCTGCGAGCTTTTATTCTTGTTTAAGGAAAGTTTTGTCCACCCCGCCTTCCCTGACCGCAGTACAATGGGGTCTCAGAGGCCGCTAAACAGGTGGATTGCAGGGGAGAGGGGACACAGTGGGCTCTTTGTCGCTGCACAGGCAGAAACAACAGATGGGGAAGGCACGGCGGCCGTAAAAACCGCGCAGATAATCGCTGGAACATGTTGCGTTAATTAACGGAATATTAAGAGACAGCAATGACTACCCAACGATCCGCTCCGTACGCATTCACATCCAGATACAACGGAACAAGTTTTCTTCTTTTCCTCTATGATTTCAGCTCCAAGTCTGTAGTTCTGGGAAATGGGGGATCTGTTAAAAAGAACGCGGCGCCGGCGACTGGTGCAACGAGAGCGCGCTACAGTGAACGCTGCTCTGAACACACCTGTGTTTTGCAGCAGTAAGGCTTCATGCGCACTGCGGCTTTTGTCAACGCTTTTCTCCCGGCACGAGAGAAGCGGCTTCAAAACCGAGTCTACACCGCGTTTTTGCAACCGCGTTTAGGCGCATTTAGGTCCGTCGTGGGCTTGGCCAATTGTTGAATTCATTGGGCAGAATATACATTTTTTTTCTGGCCACCGAAATAAAATAAAAAATTTCAAGTGCTAATTTGTATATTATTAATATTATTTATTAATATTAATATGTATGAATAATACTATTTACTTATAATAATGTTTAATTGTTAATATTATTATTATTATTATTATACAGGATTTATATAGCGCCGACAGTTTACACAGCGCTTAATATTAGTAATTACTTTAATTATTATTATTAATATATTCTGGCCATTGAAATGAAAAAACGTTCAAGTGCTAAACACACTTAGCACTTAGGCGCATTTAGGCTTGTTTACACAAGTTTTGGTATTTTTTTGTTATTATTTTGTATTATTAATATTATTTATTAATATTAATATATATGATTAATACTATTTATTTATAATATTATATAATTGTTAATATTAGTAATTACTCATTTTAATTATTATTCATTTATTCTGGCCATTGAAATAAAATTAAAAATGATCAAGCGCAAAACGTGGCTAGCTTTTAGGCTCCTTTCACACGGGACGGATCCGTAATGATCCGCCCTGTGATGATCCGCTTGCTCAGCGGGGATCACTCCGTTTATCCCCGCTGAGTCGGTGGATGACAGGGCGGTCCCTGCACAGTGTGCAGGGACCGCCCTATCAGATCTCCGCTCTCCTCTATGGGGGATCGGATGAACACGGACCAAAATCAGTTTGTTTGTATGTTAGTCCGACGGACAAAAAGCGACTCTAGGGCAGCTATTGGCTACTGGCTATGAACTTCCTTATTCTAGTCCGGTCGTACGTCATCACGTTCGAATCCGTTGGACTTTGGTGTGATTGTGTGTGGCCAAGTCAGTTCGTTCGGAAAATCCGTCGGAACTCCACCGCAAGTGCGTTAGGAAGACCGTTGGACCTCCTCCGTTTAAAAGTCCGGTCGTGTGTACGTGGCATTAGGCTTCTTGCACATTGGGACTTTTTTAAACCCTTTTTTCCTAGCAGGATAAAAGCAGCTTAAAAAAACGCACCTAAGCCGCGTTTTCGCAAAGGTGTTGAGATGCGTTCAGGTGCGTCAAGCGCTTGGGTGTTTTTTTAGTCCATTGGCCAGTATTCTAATATATTCTGGCCATTGAATTGAAAAAAAAAAAACCTTCAAGTGCTAAACACAGCTAGCACTTAGGCGCTCGATTACACACAAATTGGCATTTTTTAATTATTATTATTATTTTTATTATTTTTTATTAAATATTAATATGTATTAACAATACTATGTATTTATAATATTAATATTATTAATTACTAATTTTAGTTAATATTAATATTATTAATTACTAATTTTAGATAATATTAATTTATTCTGGCCATTAAAATGAAAAAAAAATGTTAAAGCACTAAACGCATCTAGCGCTTAGGCGCGTTTAGGCAAATCTGTCTGCCAAACCGCTTCTCTCTTGAACCCACAAGTAAGGTTTCATGCACGCTGGGGCCTTTTAAAACACTTTTCTCCTAGCAGGTAAAAAGGAGCCACACCTAAACCGCATTTTTGCAAATGCATATAGGCCCATCAAGGGCTTGGGGGTTTAATTATTCCATTGGCCAGAATATTAATTTATTTTGCCCATTGAAATGAAAAAAACATTTAAGTGCTAAATACAACTAGCGCTTAAGGGCATTTAGGCTCGATCACATGCGTTTTGTCATTTTTTAATTATTAGTAATTTTTATATTATTAATATTATTTATTAATATTAATATGTATTAATAATACTATTTATTTATAATATTATAAATATTATTTATATTATAAATAATATTATATTATATATATTATTTATAATATTATATTATATATATTATTTAGAATATTATAAATATTATAAATAATATTTACTGTATAATACTATTTAATTGTTAATATTATTAATTAATAATTTTAATTAAAATTAATTTATTCTGGCCGTTGAAATGAAAAAACGTTTAGGCGCTAAACGTACCTGGCACTTAGGCATCATCTTCTGCCAAAACGCTCCTCTCATGAACGCACAAGTAAGAGTTCATGCACATATCCCTTTTAAATGCTTTTTCTCCTAGTAGGTGAAAAGCAGCATAAAAAACGCACCTAAACCGCACTTTTTGCAAATGTATTTAGGCGCATCAAGCACTTGGGGGTTTATTTATTCCACTGGCCAGAATATTCATTTATTTTGCCTATTGAAATACAGAAAAAATGCTCAAGCGCTAAACGCGCCTTGTGCTTAGGCACATTTAAGATGTGTTTTTTGGCATTCTTTTCTTCCAAAATATTATTAATTACAAATTTTAGTTAATATTCATTTATTCCGGCCATTGAAATGAAAAAAATATTGAAGCGCTAAACCGACCTAGAGCTTAGGTACGTTTAGGCGAATTTGTCTGCCAAAACGCGCCTCTCTTGAATGCACAAGTAACGCTTCACGCACACTGGGGCTTTTTTTAAACACGCTTTCTCCTAGTAGGTAAAAATAGCATAAAAAAAACGCGTTTAGGCGTGTTTCACACTTGGGTGTTTATTTATTTCATTGGCTAAGCAACAATAGATTTCCCAGCAGCAAGCATTAGGAGACTCTTCAAACAACAGTAGATCCCTCCCAGCAATGATGCCCCACCCCCCAGCAAAAAAATCCCCCACCAACAATAATAGATTCCCCCAGTGATCGGTAAGGCGGCGATCCATGGCCTTACCTTATGTGGGGAGGTGCAGGGAGGAGATTGCGGATGGGAAGAGCTTAGGCCGTTGCTTCTCCTCCCAGCCAAACAAGAACTGGGTCCTAAGACCTGATTGGCCTAAGACTCCCTGGCCAATCACGTCTCAGGACCTGCTTCCCGATTAGCCGGGAGGAGAAGCAAGAAGACATTAGAGAATATTAATTCGCTAATGTCACACAAGTGGGTGGGCAGAGGCGGCTCTCTAATTAGGCAAATTAGGCAGTCGCCTTAGGCCTTGCCCTCACAGGGGCCTCACGGCCGCCTAATTTGCCCATATCATATCCTCGATGATTCCCCGGGACCGTCCTGCAATATGATCCATTCTCGACCCGGTGCCCCAGCGAATCCCGCAATGTCCACGGCTTGTGCGGGGATTCTCCATTCCCGCATGCCGCAAGCTCCACTGTGCATTGCAGCCGGCATCTCTCCCCAGCTGTCTGACACACACAGGACACTGCGGAGCGAACTGAACCCGCCCCTCCTCCTCCTGTGCTGTGATGTTTTCCTGTGCACAGAGGTGGAGGAGGGAAGGAGGCACCCCACCTGTACCAAGAGCACGCTGGTCTGAAGTCTATGTAAAAGTGAGTCTTACAGAGGAGCGGAGGGGGCATGAAGAAGAGGGTGAGGGAGGGGGATCAAGCAAAGTGTTAACCTGGAGTGATTTGGGGGACAGGATATCCATCCACCCCCCATCCCATCCCGGCTCCATCCATCCCCCCAACCACACCCTGACTCCATCCACCCTGCCACCAATCCCATCCCAGCTCCATCCATCCCCCTCAATCCCATCCCAGCTTCATAAATTCCCCCGATCCCATCCCGGATTCATCCATCCCCCCAATCCCATCCTGGCTCCTTCCACCCCGCTCGAATCCCCTCCTAGATCCATCCATCCTGCAATCCCATCCTGGCTCCATCCACCGACCCCAAATCCAATCCCGGCTCCATCCACCCCCCAATCCCATCCCAGCTCCATCCATCCCCGATCCCATCCTGGCTCCATCTATCCCCATCCCATCCTGGCTCCATACATCCCTCCGATCCCATCCTGGCTCAATCCATCCCCCAAATCCCATCCTGGCTCCATCCACCCCACTCCAATCTCATCCCGGCTCCATCCATCCCCCGATCCCAATCCGGCTCCATCCATTCCCCTCAATCCCATCTTGGCTCCATCCATCCCCCCAATCCCATCCTGACTCCATCCACCCCGCCCCAATACCATCCCGCTCCATCCATCCCCCTGTTCCAATCCCCCCTCCATCCATTCCCCGATCCCATCCAGCCTCCATCCATCCTCCCATCCCATCCTGGCTCCATCCATCCCCCAATCCCATACCGGCTCCATCCCCCCAATACCATTCTGGCTCCATCCATCCCCCATCCCATCATGGCTCCATCCATCCCCCCGATCCCATCTCAGCTCCATCCATCCCCCAATCCCATACCGGCTCCATCCCCCAATCCCATCCTGGCTCCATCCATCCCCCATCTCATCCTGGCTCCATCCATCCCCCGATCCCATCTCAGCTCCATCCATCCCCCAATCCCATCCTGGCTCCATCCACCCCGCCCAAATCCCGTCCCAGCTCCATCCATCCCCCCATTCCAATCCCGCCTCCATTTATTCCCCCAATCCCATCCCGGCTCCATCCATCCCCCCAATCGTATCCCAGCCCCATCCATCCCCCCGATGCTACTGTCTTCTTGCTTCTCTGATCATAGCAATCGTATTGACCGGCTAGGAGAAGAAGCAGGGGGAAGCCACCAAGGAGGAGACGCAGGGGGAAGCAGCCAAAGCTGCCTGCGACCTGCATGGGGTAACTGCGGGGCTGGTGGGTGGAAGGGCGAGTGACGGGGGGGTATGTTGGGCAAGTGATGGGGTGGTATGTTGGGTGAGCGACGGGTGGGTTTCATCGATCGACCAACCCCCCCAAAAAAATGGAGCACCAGTTAACACTGGTTAAATCGCATGTCAAATCTCGCCAATGTGAACGGGGAGCTGAAGAAAGTTATACCTGCAGATTACTCGTTGCTTATAAGACCGGATTCACACTTGTGCAGGTTGCAGTTTACATATTGCAGGTGCATTTTGCCTTTTTTCGATACACATCTTTAAACCATTGAAGTCTATGGAACTAAAAAACAGGAAAAAAAAATTCCTGGCCCTTTCCATAAAATGCACAGCTGTGAACTACATCCATAGAAGAGCATGTTAAATGGGATGTAGTGTGTTTCTGCAAAATGCACTAAAAAAATGCATAGGTGTGAATAAAAGAGAAGCTGTTTCACCGGTTCCCTTTAAATTCCACCCCCCCCCATACCGATCACACCCCTTCTATATTTTAATACAGAAATGACCCTCTGCAGATGTGAGTGTGGATTGCAGTGCGGTGAGGAGGCCGGCCTCCATGTGCTGACCATCCCGGCGCTCACATCGGTACGGACCGCGGCGGCTGTTTGTATGTGAATCACAGGAAGCTGATGCGGGAAGTTGAATTTCCTCCTCTGCTCGGAATTCCTGTCCCTCTAGAACTCCGTGTTATTTTGCTCTCATAGTTCAAATTCTCTATCAGAAATTCTTGGCTGGAACAATAAAGGGGGAATCTGTATGACCTGGAGGGAATTCCACCGCGATATGGCGAAATACGGCCCCGGGTCCGTTCAGTGAGGCGGGCGAGGCTTAGGTGGGCCCGAGCGAAAATTCTTCTACAACTCAACACCTTCATAAGACAAGAATTCACCTTCATACAACCAATACATTGTAATGTTTTATTAAAATGCAGCATGGGAGACTTTTTTTTCTTGAGCAGCAACACATCCAACGAAAATGTGTCCATTCAAGTGGTTGTAAACCTCAGACATGAACAAAGCACATCCCTCTATAGTGTGTACTTGTCTCAATGCAGAGCACTGAGTGTCAATTTTATCTGCCATCTCCTTCCTCTGCTATCAACAAATTTGTTAATTAGGAAATATTCAAATTAATGGAAACCCGTTTAACAAATTTTTCCAAAATTGGAAAATGCGAAAATGAGAAAATTTAAAAAAAAATTGAAAATCGAAAATTCGGAAATTGGAAGATTTGGAAATTCTGAAATAAGAGAATTCAATAGATGAAAAATAAGAATGAAAATCCGAAAATTAGAAATCACGAAAAATTTGAAAATCTGAAATAATAACTAACTATTAAATTATAGGTATTGGACGTTCCTTTCAAATTTGACTGTTAGTGATTACTGAATGTAATTATTACAAATTTATCCAAAGTTACAAATCATCCGAATAACGAAGGCCGCATCTAAATGAATTGAACGTAACAAATTATTAATAATAATAATAATAATAATAAAAACGTTTTATTATTATTTATTATTAATTTGTTACATTCCATTCGTTTAGATTCGGCATTCGTTAGTGAACATAACAAATACAAAGTTACGAATTATCCAAAATAACGAATGCCGCATCTAAACGAATGGTATGTAACAAATTAATAATAAAACATTTTTATTATTATTATTATTTATTATTATTATTAATTTGTAACGTTCAATTCATTTGATGCGGCATTTGTTATTTCGGATGATTCGCAACTTTGTATTCATTTTGTTCACTAACAGACACACTTGAAAGGAAATTCCAATACCTATAATTTAATAGTTACACACAGTCGGACATTCCGACCACAAAATCCATCGGATTTTTTCCGACAGATTTTGTCCGAAACGTGTGTTGCATACACACGGTCGCACAAAGTTGTCGGAAATTACGATCGTTCTGAACGAGGTGACGTCACACAGCTTTCGTCTCTTAGTTTATTCTGAGCATGCGTGGCACTTTGTCCGTCGGAATTGTCTACACACGATCGGAATTAATGCGATCGGATTTTGTTGTCGGAAAATTTTAGATCCTGCTCTCAAACTTTGTGCTTCAGAAATTCTGACAGAAAAAGTCTGATAGAGCCAGGGGCGGACTGACCATTCGGCCACTCGGGCACTGCCCGAGGGCCCCCGGTCACTAGGGGGCCCCATCAGGGTTGCCAGCCTCAGTAAAACCAGGGACAGTATGTAAAAATCTGTGTTTTTTTTACATCTGTCTCTGAAATATCCCTTACTGACATCCTTTTGGTCTAAAAATCCTGAGATTACAGCTGCCCCACCTCTCCAGTACCTTCTCAGCCAATAGAAACATGTCTGTGTATACTGTGTGTACATGTATGTGTATACTGTGTAATTGTATATTGTGTGTCCCCATAATCTCTGATTGCCTGGGGGCCCCATAATCTCCTATTGCCCGCGGGCCCCATGAGTTGTCAGTCCGCCCCTGGATAGAGCCCATACACCAGGGATATGTAGGGTTGCCACCTGTCCAGGATTCACCCGGACAGTTCGGGTTTGGAATCATGTGTCCGGGTTTCAGACTGCCTGAAACCCGGACACATTATTTAGACTGGGCTATGGCTTCCCAGCAGGGTTGCTGCATGCAGTTGTCTAAGCTGAGAGTGTCAGGGTTCTCAGGTCACCCCTTACATCAGAGTTCCCCTTTACACCAGATGTCACAGTGTTTCCCCTTACATCAGAGTCCTCTCCATACATCGGAGTTCTCTGTGTTACCCCTTAAATCATGGTTCCTAGAGCATCCCCTACTCCCCAGAGTTCTCCCTTACACCAGAGTCTGCAGAGTCCCCCTTATAGTGAAATGATTAGAAATGTTATTTAATAGCAATATATATATATAAAAACAAATTGCTGTGCGCCGCTAAAGTGTTCGGGTTTGACTTGAAGAAAAGCTGGCAACCCCAGGGATATGCAATTAGTGGACCTCCAGCTGTTGCAAAACTACAAGTTCCATGAGGCATAGCAAGACTCTGACAACCACAAGTATGACACCCAGAGGCAGAGGCATGATGGGACTTGTAGTTTTGCAACAGCTGGAGGTCCACTAATTTCATATCCCTGCCATATACGATCGGATTTTCTGACAACATAATCCGATTGGACTTTTTCCATCGGAATTTCCGACCGTGTGTACAGGGCATTATTTTTGGATTTTCAGAATTTCAATTTTTTTTTTAATTTTGAATTTTTTCGAATTTCCGAAATTTAGTTTTCGGAATTTACGAATTTTCGAATTTATGAACTTCCAATTTTTTTGATGTTTATAATTTTTGGATTTTCACATTTTCTGATTTCCATTTTTTCTAATTTCTGATTTTTCTGATTTCTGAATTTTCTAATTTCTGAATTTTCGAATCTCTGAATTTTAGAATTTACGGATTTGTTCGAAAATAACGAATTTCAAACTTAACGAATGTTCCAAAAAAAATAAATAAAAATAATTAAACGAAAATGAAAACAAACTCATTTTTTGGCAGTGCACATGTCTGGTTACATATTCTCTAAACTCGTATTCCACAGATATTTTAGGCCTCTATGAGGAAGTGAAGCCTCTCCAGACAACATCCTGCTTCTGTGTCCTCCTGACAACAAACTGGGCACAATTCTTAGACGCTTCCTCCCAGGTGCCAGGAACTGACCTATGACCTTCGGCGCAGGTGCCACTGCAGCCCGCAATAAAAAAGAAAAGTACGCCAAATCAGATCATATATAATGTCAAGGGGAACATCTCAGGATCTTCCCACCACTGTTGATTGGTGGGGTTGTCACGGCCGGCAGCCAAAGAAATCCAAGACCGCCAGCGCCGACCAAAGGAGCTCAATTCTGATTGGGCGACTTGGGAAAACGCACGGGCCGTGTCATGGCGGTGCATTTGGAGTTGGATCATTGGGAGTCCCGTTAAGTGTCACAACGTTTAAACCGGCGGTGATTTCAATTGCGGTTTGAATAGCCGGCGGCGTCGCAGTTTTTTTTTTTTTCTTTGCGGAATTAACATTTTGCGTTAGACAGGAAACGTCTATTTTTATCAGGAGCAGAACTGCAACATATATGAATTACTAAAATAAATATGACTTCCTTTTCAGCGGCGGCGTTGCGCAAACATCACCCAATGTTTGCAGAGCAAACGTCTTCCAAAAATGCTAAGCTGGCGATATCGTATGATCGCGGTGTTGAATGTACAGCGGTTTCCGAGCGGAAACATTTTTGTGGGAGTTGAAGGAAAAATTGAAGAAATGTAAACCAAGTATTTTCCATCATTTCCTTTCCGAATTTATTTATCTGTTCTCAGAGTAGAAATGTTCACATTTGATATTGAAGCTCAATGGATAGAGCAGGGAATGATCCAACCCCTTTCTACTGGGGAGATTTTCCTTCACTTCCTGTCCTGCAGACACAACAGTAATTGAGAAGAAATCTCTCTAAAGTGAGAGAAAATGGCGTCTTAGACAATCAGTCCCAGAATGGTGTACATGCCAACTGTCCGAGGTTTGCCAGGATAGTTCCATACCTTGGTCCTCCGTCCTGCAGATGCTGCGTCCTGGGCTATGCCCGGGGATCACAGCATAAACTGTGTTTGAGTTACTGCATATAACATACTTGCCAAGTGTCCCGGATTTGCTGGGACAGTCCCTATTTTCAGTAAGCTGTCCCGCCATGGCCATGTCCTGGGATCATAGCATAATGTGTTTGAATTATTTCATATGAATGCTTGCCAAGTGTCCCGGATTTGCTGGGACAGTCCCTATTTTCAGTAACCTGTCCCGCCATGGCCATGTCCTGGGATCATAGCATAATGTGTTTGAATTATTTCATATGAATGCTTGCCAAGTGTCCCGGATTTGCTGGGACAGTCCCTATTTTCAGTAAGGTGTCCCGCAATGGCCATGTCCTGGGATCACAGCATAATGTGTTTGAATTATTTCATATGAATGCTTGCTAAGTGTCCTGGATTTGCTGGGACAGTCCCTATTTTCAGTAACCTGTCCCGCCATGGCCATGTCCTGCGATCACAGCATAATGTGTTTGAATTACTGCATATGCATACTTGCGAAGTGTCCCGGATTTGCTGGGACAGTCCCTATTTTCAGTAAGGTGTCCTGCGATGGCCATGCTATGTCTTGGGAACACAGCAAAATGTGCTTGAATTACTGCATATGCATACTTTCCAAGTGTCCCGGATTTCCTAGGATAGTCCCTATTTTCAGTAACCTGTCCTGCCATGGCCATGTCCTGGGATCACAGCATAATGGGCAGCACAGTGGTGTAGTGGTTAGCACTTTCGCCTAGGATTTTATGTGATAGACCAACACAAAATGACCCATAATTGTGAAGTGGAAGGAAAATGATAAATGGTCTTCATTTTTTTTTTTTTTTTTTACAAATATAAATATGTAAAAAGTGTGGCGCCCCTCTGAGTCAATACTTTGTAGAGGGGAGGGGATTTGTGTAAGGAGGAGGAATTTGGGGGTCAGCGGGTGGTAAGAACTTTTCTAGGAGGGGAAATAGTTTAAGGGGGGGGATTTGTGCTAGGAGGGGGATTTGGAATGGGGGGGATATTTGTGCTAGGAGGGGGATTTGGAATGGGGGGGTATTTGTGCTAGGAGGGGGATTTGGAATGGGGGGGATATTTGTGCTAGGAGGGGGATTTGGAATGGGGGGGTATTTGTGCTAGGAGGGGGATTTGGAATGGGGAGGGGGATATTTGTGCTAGGAGGGGGATTTGGAATGGGGAGGGGGATATTTGTGCTAGGAGGGGGATTTGGAATGGGGGGGTATTTGTGCTAGGAGGGGGATTTGGAATGGGGGGGGATATTTGTGCTAGGAGGTGGATTTGGAATGGGGGGGGGGATATTTGTGCTAGGAGGGGGATTTGGAATGGGGGGATATTTGTGCTAGGAGGGGGATTTGGAATGGGGAGGGATATTTGTGCTAGGAGGCGTATTTGGAATGGGGGGGATAGTTGTGCTAGGAGGGGGATTTGGAATGGGGGGGATATTTGTGCTAGGAGGGGGATTTGGAATGGGGGGATATTTGTGCTAGGAGGGGGATTTGGAATGGGGAGGGATATTTGTGCTAGGAGGCGTATTTGGAATGGGGGGGATAGTTGTGCTAGGAGGGGGATTTGGAATGGGGGGGTTATTTGTGCTAGGAGGCGTATTTGGAATGGGGGGGATAGTTGTGCTAGGAGGGGGATTTGGAATGGGGGGGTATTTGTGCTAGGAGGGGGATTTGGAATGGGGGGGGGGTAATTGTGCTAGGAGGTGGATTTGGAATGGGGGGATATTTGTGCTAGGAGGGGGATTTGGAATGGGGGGGATATTTGTGCTAGGAGGGGGATTTGGAATGGGGGGGATATTTGTGCTAGTAGGGGGATTTGGAATGGGGGGATATTTGTGCTAGGAGGGGGATTTGGAATGGGGGGGATATTTGTGCTAGTAGGGGGATTTGGAATGGGGGGGATATTTGTGCTAGGAGGGGGATTTGGAATGGGAGGGTATTTGTTCTAAGAGGGGGATTTGGAATGGGGGGTATATTTGTGTTAGGAAGGGGATTTGAAATGGGGGGGGGGTATTTGTGCTAGGAGGAGGATTTGGAATGGGGAGGGGGGCATTTGTGCTGGGGGGATTTGGAGGATGGAGGGGGCAGAGATTTGTGCTGGGAGAGTGGATTTCAGCAGGGTGGGTGAATTTGTACTGGGAGGAGGGGGGATTTATACCTAGGGGGCAATCATGCAGATTAGTGCCCAATTTTTTTTTGTGGAGGGGTAGGGGGGTATTTTTACTGACATATAATGCTCATACATCTTGGGGTGGGTGCAGTTTGGCATGTTTGCCCTGGGCTCTAGGTGACCTCGCCTCGCCACTGCTAGTGCCATGTAGCCCCCCGGCCATCCATGGAATGCATGTAGATGGAGATGGCTGCAAAGAGGCTGCAGCACTGCGATGCAACAGAGAATAAATACAGGTGAAAACATTTTATTTGCAAAACTTTTGCACTTTTTTTTTTTTTACTAGAACTCAATGCACAGAGCAAAGTAAATGGAATTCACTGGGGGGGTGTAGGTGGAATTTATTTTCACTTTCTGTGATATGAATACCGACCAATCAGGTAATGCGGCTCTGAGATCTGCTTTCTGTTTCCTCACATCACCTCCTGGAGACGGTGGATTTCTATCAGTCGTGTGACTCTCCTGTGTCTCCGGGTAAACACGGGATATTCCCCGCAGTGAAAGGACATCCCCCCCCCCCCATCATAGGGAGCCCAGAGACTTAGAGGAAGATCACAGCTTTTCCAGGAAAGCCATTCAGGTCAGCAATGCAGTGCCTTGAAAAAGTATTCATACCCCTTGAAATTCTCCACATTTTGTCAGGTTACAGCCAAAAACATAAATGTATTTTATTGGGATTTTTATGTGATGGACCAACACAAAGTGACACATAATTGTGAAGTGGAAGGAAAATGATAAATGGTTTTCAATTTTTTTTACAAATAAATATGTGAAAAGTGTGGGGGGTACATTTGTTTGGCGCCCCCCGGAGTCAATACTTTGTAGAACCGCCTTTCTCTGCAATTACAGCTGCAAATCTTTTTGGGGATGTCTCTACCAGCTTTGCACATCTAGAGAGGGACATTTCTGCCCATTCTTCTTTGCAAAATATCTCAAGCTCTGTCAGATTGGATGGAGAGCGTCTGTGATCAGCAATTTTCAAGTCTTGCCACAGATTCTCAATGGGATTGAGGTCTGGACTGTGACTGGGCCATTCTAACACATGAATATGCTTTGATCTAAACCATTCCATTGTAGCTCTGGCTGGATGTTTCGGATCGTTGTCCTGCTGGAAGGTGAACCTCCGCCCCGGTCTCAAGTCTTTTGCAGACTCTAATGCCGTGTACACACGACCGGACTTTTTGACAGCAAAGGTCCTACAGAACGAGTCCGTCGGACAATTCGATCGTGTGTGGGCTCCATCGGACCTTTGCTTGCCAAAAATCTGGCGGACTTTAGAAATAGAACATGTTTTAAATTTTCCCGTCGGAACTCCGCCGGACCGAGAAATCCGGTCGTCTGTATGCTAGTCCGATGGACAAAAACCGATGCGAGGGCAGCTATTGGCTACTGGCTATGAACTTCCTTATTCTAGTCCAGTCATACATCATCACGTTCGAATCCGTCGGACTTTGGTGTGATTGTGTGTGGCCAAATCCGTTCATTCGGAAAGATCGTCGGAACTCCGCCAAAATTCAGTCGGAAAGACCGTCGGACCTCGTCCCTCGAAAAGTCCAGTCGTGTGTACGCGGCATAACAGGTTTTCTTCTAAGATTGTCCTGTATTTGGCTCCATCCATCTTCCCATCAACTCTGACCAGCTTCCCTGTCCCTGCTGAAGAAAAGCATCCCCACGACATGAAGCTGCCACCACCATGTTTCACGGTGGGGATGGTGTGTTCAGGGTGATGTGCAGTGTTAGTTTTCCCCACACATAGTGTTTTGCTTTTAGGCCAAAAATTTAATTTTGGTCTCATGTGACCAGATCACCTTCTTCCACATATTTGTTGTGTCCCCCACATGGCTTCTCATAGACTGCAAACTGGACTTCTTATGGCTTTCTTTCTACAATGACTTTCTTCTTGTCACTCTTCCATAAAGGGCAGATTTGTGGAGAGACGACTAATAGTTGTCCATCCATATCTATCTATCTATCTATCTATCTATCTATCTATCTATCTATCTATCTATCTATCTATCTATCTATCTATCTTTAATGACGCCCCAGTCTTAGTCTGTAGGGTTCAATATTGACTTTGCAGCTATAACAGCTTCAGCTCTTCTGGGAAGGCCGTCCACAAGGTTTAGGAGATGTGTCTATGGGAATGTTTGACCATTCTTCCAGAAGTGCATTAGTGAGGTCAGGCACTGATGTTGGAGGAGAAGGCCTGGGTCGCAGTCTCCGCTCTAATTCATCCCAAAGGTGTTCTATCGGGTTGAGGTCAGGACTCAGTGCAGGCCAGTCAAGTTCTTCCACCCCAAACTCGCTCATCCATGTCTTTCTTTGTGGTTTTTCTGTCTCTGGGGTCATTCTGTGAATTCAGACCTGAAACTGGAATGGTAGCAGCCAGGTGACTGCACTGGTCACAGATATTATCTCACTACACATCTACATTGCGCCTTTGCTGGGATTGTATGGAGGCACAGATCTGTCAAAGGATACAAAAGAATGTCTGCCGCCCCAATGAGCACAGTGGCCTCCACCATTCATAAATGGAAGAAGTTTGCAACCACCAGGACTCTAGAGTGGACTACCCGGCCAAACAGTGCGATCGGGGGAGAAGGGCCTTAGTCAGGGAGGTGACCAAGAACCCAATGGTCGCTCTGACAGAGCTCCAGCTTTTCTCTGTGGAGAGAGGAGAACCTTCCAGAAGAACAACCATCTCTGGAACACTCCACCAATCAGGCCTGTATGGACAGTGATTGGATGTGGGGTAGAAAGGAGAGTTCAGAGTCCAGGATTACGCCTAGCACCCTGGCATGCGGGGACGGGTTGATAGTTGTGCCATCGATCTTGACAGAGAAGTCAGGGGGAGGGGCACGTGGTGGAGGAAATATTATGAGCTCGGTTTTGGATAGATTGACTTTGAGGAAGGTGGTGTGACATCCAGACAGATATGTCTGTTAGTGATACGTGAGGAGACTGATGGAGGGAGCTGAGGGGTGGAGAGATAGATTTGGGTGTCATCAGTGTAGAAATGATATTGAAAGTCATGGGAGGCCATCAGCTGACCCACGGAGGAGGTGTAGATTGAGAATCGGAGAGGTTCAAGAACAGAACCTTGGGGGACCCGACAGAAAGGAAGAAGAAAGGAGGAAGTAGCATTATAGGTGACACAGAAGGTGCGGTGGGATAGGTAGGATGAGAACCAGCGAAGAGTACAGTCTTGGAAACCAAAGGAGTGGAGATTTTTGAGGAGGAGGGGGTGGTCCACTGTGTCAAAGGCGGCAGAGAGAGGTGCAGGAGTAGGGATGAGCTCGGTGTTCGACTCGAACGCATGTTTGTCTCAAACATCGGCCGTTCGTCTGTTCGGCGAATTTCAGAACTTTGTGGACTGTTTGCAACAAAAAAGTGTGGTACGAATGGCCCACAATGCACTACGCCATCGCAGTGCATTGCTGGCCCATGATTGGCCAAGCATGCACTGTGACCCCGCATGCTTGGCCAATCACAGCGCCGGCAGCGAGGAGAGCCATAATTGGTCACAGGCAGGATGAATGTGGCCAATTATAGCTCAGGGGGTTTAGCACACGCCCCACACTATATAAGGCCACCAGCGCGGCGGTCTTGTGTAGTGTGTTCCGGCGTGCAGGGAAAGAGCAAGATAGGCAGGGACAGTGTGTTCTTTTCTCAGGCATCTGCAGGAGTTAAAGTGGGTGTTGTGTGCCTCCAGCACAGTATACACCTGTATCTACCCTTTATTGCTGGTGTTCTCTAATACAGCCATCTGCAGGAGTTAGTGGGTGTTGTGTGCCTCCAGCGCAGCACAGTATACACCTGTATCTACCCTTTATTGCTGGTGTTCTCTAATACAGGCATCTGTAGGAGTTAGTGGGTGTTGTGTGCCTCCAGCACAGTATACACCTGAAGATACCCCTTATTGCTGGTGTTGTCTGTTGCATATCTTGCATATTGCAGGGTCCAGGGGACAGGTGGTTGGCTGGGCGTTAGAAAAAGGTTTAGCAACCTGGTCTATAGTGATAGGGTTGAATGAGGGGATTAATGGTTGTACATGTGGACATGAGGTGTTAAGAAGGGGATATATCCGCGCATTGGAGATCTCCTCACAAATTATATCAATCTTATTTTTGAAGTGATTTGTTATCTCCTGAGCAGTGAGTGAGTTAGTGGGTGGAGGCAATGGAGGGCGAAGAAGAAAGTTCATGGTAGAGAAGAGTTGATGGCGACTAGATGAGAAAGTGTTAATGAGAGTGATAAAATAGGTCTATTCAGTCTATCTATCTATCTATTCTGTCTGTCTGTGTCTGTCTGTCTGTGTCTGTCTGTCTGTGTCTGTCTGTGTCTGTCTGTGTCTGTCTGTGTCTGTCTGTCTGTGTCTGTCTGTGTCTGTCTGTGTCTGTCTGTGTCTGTCTGTCTGTGTCTGTCTGTCTGTGTCTGTGTC
>NW_027507785.1:320556242-320558742 GCF_037356315.1 Lithobates pipiens
TTTTAGTGCAGAAACTTTACATGAAGTTCATAGAGAGAAGGGAAGAGAAGAGAAGGGAAGAGAAGGGAATTGTAATGCTTTTCCCTGGGTTGTAATAATAAACAAATCAGCTTTTCTCTCTCCAGCTACACCCATGTTACATGTTCCCAACTGCTACAGCCAAGAAACTCTTATTATAGCTGTGTGTGAGGTCACAGCACCACCTGCTGGCTGTTACTGAACACTACATGGGCCGAGCAATTCTACTTTTCATGTAAGTTGGGTGACTCTGCATGAATACCCACCAGTGCCATCCTAATAGCACCATGGGCCCCTGGGCAAAGTAATGCACTGGAGCCCTGACCAGCCTGCTTTAGGTGTCCCCATCAATAGTGCCCCATACATCAGGTTCCCCATCATGGTTCCCATATACATTGAGTATGTTTATCACAGTATCTTCATACATCAGGTGTCCTAATCACAGTGCACCCATACATCGGGAGCCCCCAACCATGTCCCCTTGCTTCATGTTTGCCCATCACATCAGGTGTCCTCACCACAGTGCCCCATACATCAGGTGTCCTCATCACAGTGCAACCCATACATCAGGAGCCCCCAACCATGTCCCCTTGCTTCATGTTTCCCCATCACATCAGGTGTCCTCACCACAGTGCCCCCATACATCAGGTGTCCTCATCACAGTGCCCATACATCAGGTGTCCTCATCACAGTGCACCCATACATCAGGAGCCCCCAACCATGTCCCCTTGCTTCATGTTTCCCCATCACATCAGGTGTCCTCATCACAGTGCCCCCATACATCAGGTGTCCTCACCACAGTGCCCATACATCAGGTGTCCTCATCACAGTGCCCATACATCAGGTGTCCTCATCATAGTGCCCCCATACATCAGGTGTCCTCATCACAGTGCCCCCATACATCAGGTGTCCTCATCATAGTGACCCCATACATCAGGTGTCCTCATCACAGTGCCCCCATACATCAGGTGTCCTCATCACAGTGCCCATGCATCAGGTGTCCTCATCACAGTGCCCCCATACATCAGGTGTTCTCATCACAGTGCCCCCATACATCAAGTGTCCTCATCATAGTGGCCCCATACATCAGGTGTCCTCATCACAGTGCCCTCATACATCAGGTTCCTCATCACAGTGCCCATACATCAGGTGTCCTCATTATAGTGCCCTCATACATCAGGTGTCCTCATCAGAGTGCCCATACATCAGGTGTCCTCATCACAGTGCCCATACATCAGGTGTCCTCATCACAGTGCCCTCATACATCAGGTGTCCTCCTCACAGTGCCCCCATACCTCTGGTTCCTCATCACAGTGCCCCCATTCATCAGGTGTCCTCGACTGTGTCCCCTTACATCAGGTGTTCTCATAACAGTGCCCCCATACATCAGGTGTCCTCATCACAGTGCCCCCATACATCAGAGCTGGGTTCCCCCTTCCCCCTTGTACTGACAGATCACAAATGCTGTCCCCACCTGCAATGAAGTCAGCTCCTCCATCTTCTCCCCTATTGAGACTGAGGTGAGCTCTCAGTCTCAGGGCTGGCTCTCTTCCGCCCCCTGCAGGAGGGAGGAGGAAGCTGAATCCTTTCTCCAGCAGAAGCCAGCCGCCGCTTCTTCTAACAGGAGTGACATTGCAGTTACTTCTGTCAAAGAACAGCAGTAAAAGCGCCCCATAAGATTGCCCATCTTATGGTACCTGTATAGTTTTGGGCCCAACGTCACTTGGCAGAGCCAGCGGCATGACACCACCACGCTCACAGTGTGAAGAAAAATCAGAGTAAGCCCTTTCAGTCCAGGAGAGGAGCCGCTACCCTGTTTCCCCTAAAATAAGACCTAGCGTGATTGTCTGTGTTGGCTGCAATATAAGCCCTACCCCCCAAATAAGCCCTACCCTGTTTCCCCCGAAAATAAGCCCTACCCTGGAAATAAGACCAACAACTAGGGCTTATTTGGGGGGTAGGGCTTATATTGCAGCCATCACCGTCAATCACGCATCATGGGAAATGTAGTTCCAAAACATCTGGGGTGCCAAGGTTCGCCATCACTGGACTAGGCTATAAAAAGATTGCCAAGACCCTGAAACTGAGCTGCAGCACGGTGGCCAAGACCATACAGCGGTTTAACAGGACAGGTTCCACTCAGAACAGGCCTCACCATGGTCCACCAAAGAATTTGAGTGTGTGTGCTCAGCGTCATATCCAGAGGACACACTTAACCCCTACAGCGCCACCTAGTGGTTAATCCCTTCACTGCCGGTTACATTTACACAGTAATCAATGCATTTTTAAACGCATTGATCGCTGTATAAATGTGAATGGTCCCAAAATCACACCAAAAGTGTCCGATGTGTCCGCCATAATGTCACAGTCACAATAAAAACCGCCGATCGCCACCATTACTAATAAAAAAAATATTAATAAATAATAATTATTAATAAAAATACCATAAACTATCCCCATTTTGTAAACGTTATAACTTTTG
>NW_027507785.1:320563742-320692251 GCF_037356315.1 Lithobates pipiens
CTCCAGGCTGCTGGACATCCTCATGTCTAAAGGTGAGCGGGCTTGTCGCCTTTTCTTCTTCCCATGCCTTAAAAAAATTGAGCCCAACCTATACTACAGTGTTAAAAGTTATGTCAACCAATTGAACGAATCAGTTGGAGATGGCAGAAGACAGCTGGTGGGGTATCTGTTGGAAAGAGACAAAGACCATAAGGAGATTCGGGTTAAGGAACCTCCAGAGAAGGTTGCTCGCAAAGAGAGTGTGCCCCAAAAAGCAAGTACCCCAGCTCCTAAACCAAAACCACCTGCCAAAGTGAAGGAAAGGAAGAGGCCACCGTCTGAAACCCCTAAGCCGAAGGTCGTAAGTTCTGAAGAGGTTTTCGATGCGGTTAGCAAGGGGGACCTTTCCTTGTTAGAGTCCCTGTTGAAGAATTGTGATGTCAATGCTGTAAATTCATCTGGGGAAACTTTATTGCACGTAGCAGCGTCTAACGGCCATGTTCCCGTGATAGAATACCTCATTTCGAAGGGGGCAAAAGTGGATGCCAAAGATGGGAAACGCAGGACGCCGCTTCACAGAGCAGCCGAGAAAGGTCACGAGGATGCGGTAAAGGTCTTACTCCAAGCTGGGGCAAATATTTATTCCCAGGATGCCGATTCACTGACCCCCCTGCACCTAGCCGTGCAGAATAATCACCAAAACGTTGTCAGGCTTTTACTTCAAGAAGAGGGGAAGCGCTACAAAAACAGGACCAACTTTTTGCACATGGCAGCCTTTATGGACAATAGCAGACTGGTACAAAGCCTCTTAAAGAGTGGGGCCCCCGTTGATGCCATGGATGAAAAGAAACAGACCGCGTTGTTCCATGCGGTTACTGGGGGTCACGAGGCGACGGTGAAAGTGCTGCTAGAAGCTGGGGCCAGTATTGACGCAAGCATAATTGACGCGGCCTTCAATACGAACAACGAGCACATTTTTGGCCTCCTCTTGGAATATTCCAAAGGACTATCCCCAGACACCATGGTCTCCGCCATGTTTAAAGCCGTCAAACTGAACCTTTACGGCATCATCAATGCTTTGGCGGACAAAGGCACCGACATCAATGCCAAAAACGACATCCAGTACACGCCGCTTCTCCTGGCAGCGGAGCTTGGGAAGACGGAGTCAGTTCGGGCGCTCATACAGAAAGGGGCGAAACTGGACGAAAGAACACCGAACCTGAACACCGCGTTACATCTAGCCGTCCAAGCAGGAGACGTCTCCACTACAAAACTTTTGCTGCAGAAAGGCATGAAGGCCAATTTACCAGGTCCCGGTGAACAGACACCCTTGCACGTGGCGGCATTTCATAACAATCGAGAAATAAGCGATATTTTGATCGGCGCAGGGGCAAACGTCAATTCTGCCACTAAGGAGTCAGTCACCCCTTTGCATATCGCCAGCCAGAGGAACAATCTGGAGGTTGTTGAGAGCCTTGTGGAAAACAAAGCCAACGTTAATGCCAAAGACAAACACTTGCGGACGGCGCTGCACTACGCTGCGGAGGGAGGAAGCAACAGTCTCACGCAGTTGCTTCTGAATAAAAAGGCTGACCCTAATGTCCCCGACAAAGAAAAGAAGACCCCACTCCATGTTTCTGCGGCTGCAGGGAATCTGGACGCCGTGGAAGCCATGCTGACCAACAAGGCCAGGTATGGTGCCAAGGACATGGATGGGTGCACGCCCATCCACTACGCCATCATCTCTGGCAACATGGACATGGTGAAGTCACTTCTGAAAGCTGCAAAAAATAAAAATTTAGAAGACAAAAATGTCTGGAGGAAAACACCCTTGCACCTTGCTGCCGAGTACGGCCACAGCGACCTGGTCAACCTGCTGTTAACCAGTGGGGCAGTTATTGACCCTCTGGATGGCAACAGGGACACACCGCTGCACTGCGCTTGCAAATCTGGGCACCTAAAATGTGTGCAGACCCTGGCAAGCTGGTCGCAGGGACAGAAGGCTAATCTACAGTCCACCAATAGCCTGAAGAAGACCCCCCTTCAGGTGGCAGAAGCCGGCACCACTGACGGCCACCAAGAAATAGTGATTTTCCTGAAAAAGAAAATGCTGATTACTAAATAGGACTGAGCAAGGCTGGCCATACATGATACAATGTGAATGCACAATTACTGTACAATCTCCTATAGATTAACCATTAGGGCCCGTTTTATCAATTTATTCCATCTGCATGCAATCAGGCGTCCCTACATAGTTACTGGTGGATCTAAAGGAAACTGTGTAATCTGATTGTATTGTGTATGGGCAGCTTAAGGCCACCCATAGGCACATGCTAGCAGTCTGAACTTGTATTGCCCCTTTCCCTAATGGTCCCCTTCCCCTTATAGAGCATTTAAAAAAATAGGTTATACATATGTATGATGGTGATATTAGCTGCCCCACAGCCTAAATCTTTCCAGATAGCTTAGGGCCCACTAAGAATTCCCAGAGAAGTGCACTTATCTTTTAAATAAGTGTTTCTTGAATTATATACAAAGGAAGAAACCTCTGAAACAGTTTTTAGATCTCTGGGAACCCCCACTAAAATATGTAGACTGTAAAAGTGACCCCTTACATTGGTGGTCAGTGGAGAAATTCCCTCTTATATTGGTGGTGAGGGCTAAAGTGACCCGTTACATCAGTGGTCAGTGTAGAGGTGCCCCTTACATTGATGGTCAGTGTAGAGGTGCACCCTTACATTGATGGCCAATGTAGAGGTACCCCCTTACATTGATAGTCAGTGTAGAGGTGCCCCCTTACATCGATGGTCAATGTAGACTCTAAAAGTGACCCCTTACATTGGTGGTCAGTGGAGAAATACCCTCTTATATTGGTGGTGAGGGCTAAAGTGACCCCTTACATTAGTGGTCAGTGTAGAGGTGCCCCTTACATTAATAGTCACTGTAGAGGTGCCCCTTACATTAATAGTCACTGTAGAGGTGCCCCTTACATTGATGGTCAATGTAGAGGTACCCCCTTAAATGTAGAGGTACTCCCTTACATTGATAGTCAGTGTAGGGGTGCCTCCTTACATTGATAGTCAGTGTAGAGGTGCCCCCTTACATTGATAGTCAGTGTAGAGGTGCCCCCTTACATTGATAGTCAGTGTAGAGGTGCCCCTTTACATTGATGCTCAGTGTAGAGGTGCCCCTTTACATTGATGGTCAATGTAGAGGTGCCCCTTTACATTGATGGTCAATGTAGAGGTGCCCCCTTAAATTGATGGTCAATGTAGATGTATCCCCTTAAATTGATGGTCAATGTAGATGTATCCCCTTAAATTGATGGTCAATGTAGATGTGTCCCCTTAAATTGATGGTCAATGTAGATGTGTCCCCTTAAATTGATGGTCAATGTAGATGTGTCCCCTTAAATTGATGGTCAATGTAGAGGTGCCCCCTTACATTAATAGTCAGTGTAGAGGTGCCCCCTTACATTGATGGTCAGTGTAGAGGTGTCCCCTTACATTGATGGTCAGTGTAGAGGTGTCCCCTTACATTGATGGTCATTGTAGAGGTGCCCCCTTACATTGATGGTCAATGTAGAGGTGCCCCCTTACATTGATGGTCAGTGTAGAGGTGCCCCCTTACATTGATGGTCAGTGTAGAGGTGCCCCCTTACATTGATGGTCAGTGTAGAGGTGCCCCCTTACATTGATGGTCAGTGTAGAGATGCCCCTTACATTGATGGTCAGTATAGAGGTGCCCCTTACATCGTCTATGTAGAGGTGCCCCCTACATTGATGGGTCAGTGGAAAAATACCCTCTTATATTAGTGTTGAGGGCAGAAGTGAACCCTTACAATGTTGGTCAGGGTAGAAGTGGCCACTTGTGGCAATGGTGGCCAGGGTCAGTATAGAGCTGAATTACACATTGGTGGTCAGTGTAGACATGAACCCTTACACTGGTGGTCAATGAACAAGTAATAGTAACAAATAATAGGTTCTGCTGCATTTTTTTTTTTTTTGCAGCACAGCACAACACATCATGCATGGCGGTGCACTGTGATGCAACTGTGTACTGGATAAGGGGTGCTGCAACACACTGTTGCTTGTGCACTTCCTTACCCTGGGAGCATAGTCATGATACTGTCTGGCATCTATCCAACTTTTTAATGTAGAATTTTATTAGCAGGAACCATTGTTCTTGAAGAAAATGTGTCTGTTATTGAAGATTCCCCCTCACTTACTGCCTGCTGAAATGTTGTTAAGATTGCGGGAAGTGAGGGCAAATCTCTCCAACAGAGCCCCAGAGAGCAGTAAAGAACCACCAGAAGTTCTAACCCTTCCCCACTCTATCCACAACTGAGAAAAAAAAATCTAGCTTTTAAAAATAAAAGATACATGTAACCCGACTTGTTTCAAAAATTTCATTTTTAAGCAGTTAAAGTGAATGTCTAGTTAACTGTAGGATCTGAAAAATGGTGCCACCCACTGGCAATACCTTGTGGCAGAGGTCCCTGGATCGGGGCTGAGACAAGGGGTGGGGCAGGAGGGGAAGCTGCCCTGGACACAGCAGAGCAAGAGAATGGGGTAATGTCAGTAGGCAGTAAACCCATTCTATGGCACGCATTAACAGCGGGGGGAGGGGGCACAGTTCTTCTCCCTTGCCCCGGGCACTTGACGAACCTGTATACAAACATATATATTACAACTACTATTTAGCTGTCTGGCAAAAGTTCAGTTTTCATTTAACTGTATAACTAATTGTATGGTAATTATTGTAATTGTTTTGCTTTGATCATTGCAGTGCCAAATTTCATGTGGGGTGCAGTGCTCCTATACAACCAGCAGGAGTCACTGTTGATGTAATAAATTCTGGAATAAATACATGCTTTGCATAAGACAAAGAGCACAGTGCCACCTAATGGTTATGAGAAGACACTACAACTGCTTCCAATCAATACTTTTCTAATGTATCTTTGTACAGTTTAGCACTGTTTACAAATTATGCTTTATTAAAGAAAATGCATTTAAAGACAGATTGGTGTTATATAATCTCATAAGTAGAAGAGTGATATATCAAATATCAAACCTAATCATTGAAATCTTATATAAGCTTTAACATGGTAATGTCATTTTAAAGGTAAAATATAATTAAAATGTTACATTGTAATCCTGCCATAAAGGTCCTTGTTTGGGCACTTCCTGTATCGGGGTGACAACCCTCTGTCACTGTCCCTGTCTCTCAATTACGTGTTGTCACCCCTCATCACATGATGGAGACTACAACTGGTCAATTCAACACACATTACACAGACATGGTCCACTGTTATCACCATCAGGAAACCTGCCCTAAGGAAAACCATGCAGCTCTGCACTTCGTGTAGACAGGAAGTGGCTGCAACAAAGCTGCAGGAGATTAGCAGAATTGAGATGTAAGGAAGGATGAAAAGAAAGGTGTAAACAAATGTTTTATGCAACCAGATCAACTCTCACACCTGTATAACCCCTATGGACCAAAGCAATTTAAATATTTCTGCTATGGGCCTATCTGTCTTATCTTATCTTAAGATAACAAAGTAATATATATATTGTTTCATTACCTAAAGCCTATCTCAGTGGAAAGGAAAAATGCTCCTTAGCAGGGGGAGCTGACCCCAACACTGCAAGAGGTAAATGCTTGTTTAGGGGGCCACAAAAAGCACTTTTTTTTACCGGTCCTCAGCTTTCCCTGGCAGTGGACTGGACTGTTTCCTGGCATCCTCATGTCCTTAAAGGGTAAGGAAGGGTACTGGATTTGATGACATGTCCTCAAAGGGTAAGGAAGGGCATTGGACTTGATGACATACCCTTGAAGGGTATGAGACTTGATGACTTGTCCTTAAAGGTTAAAGAAGGGTATTGGACTTGTTGACATGTCCTTGAAGGGTATTAGACTTGATGATGTGTCCTTGAAGGGTACGGAAGGGTATTGGACTTGATGACGTGTCCTTGAAGGGTACAGAAGTGTATTGGACTTGATGATGTGTCCTTAAAGGTTAAAGAAGGGTATTGGACTTGTTGACGTGTCCTTGAAAGGTATTGGATTTGATGACATGTCCTCAAAGGGTAAGGAAGGGCATTGGACTTGATGACATGTCCTCAAAGGGTAAGGAAGGGTATTGGACTTGATGACATACCCTTGAAGGCTATGAGACTTGATGACGTGTCCTTAAAGGTTAAAGAAGGGTATTGGACTTGTAGATGTGTCCTTGAAGGGTATTAGACTTGATAACGTGCCCTTAAAGGGTACTGAAGGGTATTGGACTTGATGACGTGTCCTTAAAGGTTAAAGAAGGATATTGGACTTATTGACGTGTCCTTGAAGGGTATTAGACTTGATAATGTGTCCTTGAAGGGTACGGAAGGGTATTGGACTTGATGATGTGTCCTTAAAGGTTAAAGAAGGGTATTGGACTTGTTGACGTGTCCTTGAAAGGTATTAGACTTGATGAAGTGTCCTTAAAGCGTACGGAAGGGTACTGGACTTGATTACATGTCCTTAAAGGTTAAAGAAGGGTATTGGACTTGTAGATGTGTCCTTGAAGGGTATTAGACTTGATAACGTGCCCTTAAAGGGTACTGAAGGGTATTGGACTTGATGATGTGTCCTTAAAGGTTAAAGAAAGGTATTGGACTTGTAGATGTGTCCTTGAAGGGTATTGGACTTGATAACGTGCCCTTAAAGGGTACTGAAGGGTATTGGACTTGATGATGTGTCCTTAAAGGTTAAAGAAGGGTATTGGACTTGTTGACGTGTTCTTGAAAGGTATTGGACTTGATGAAGTGTCCTTAAAGGGTACGGAAGGGTACTGGACTTGATGACGTGTCCTTAAAGGTTAAAGAAGGGTATTGGACTTGTAGATGTGTCATTGAAGGGTATTAGACTTGATAACGTGTCCTTAAAGGGTACTGAAGGGTATTGGACTTGATGATGTGTCCTTAAAGTTTAAAGAAGGGTATTGGACTTGTTGACGTGTCCTTGAAAGGTATTAGACTTGATATCATGTCCTTAAAGGGTAAGGAAGGGTATTGGACTTGTTGACGTGTCCTTAAAGCGGGAGTCCGCCGTTTTTTTTTTTTAAAAGCCAGCAGCTACAAATACAGCAGCTGCTGACTTTTAAAATGATGACACTTACCCGCCCAGCGCGCCCGCGATGTCGGCACCCGAAGCCGATCTCTCAATCGTCTCCCGGGTGCTGCCGCCGCCATCTTGGGTATAGGAATCGCGCTGCGCAATAAGGATGGACCCGCTGCCTCTGGGATCTGTGTGTTTCCCAGCAGGCAGCGGGGGACTTCCGGAAAGGGGCGTAGATCTACGCCCCTTTCCGCAGAGAGCTATCCTGGAAGTGGGTGCAGTTACCTGGATTATCCAGGTAACTGCAACCCCCTCCCCCCTGAAAGGTGCCAATTGTGGCGCCGGGAGGGGGGGGGGGTTCCAATGAGTGGAAGGTCCACTTTAGGGTGGACCTCCGCTTTAAAGGGTACGGAAGGGTATTGGACTTGATGATGTGTCCTTAAAGGTTAGAGAAGGGTATTGGACTTGTTGACGTGTCCTTGAAAGGTATTAAGCCCCATACACAGGATCAGAAATTCTGCCAGCAAAAGTCGGATGAGAGCTTTTGGTCAGAAATTCCGACCGTGTTTAGGCTCCATCGGACTTTTGCTGGCAGAATTCCAGCCAGCAAAAGATTGAGAGCAGGTTCTCTATTTTTCGGTCGGAAAAAGTTCTGATCGGAAATTCTGATCATTTGTACAGATTCCGACGTGCAAAATTCCTACGCATGCTCGGAAACAATTTGACGCATTTTTGGAAGCATTGAACTTCATTTTCTTGGCTTGTTGTAGTGTTGTACATCACTGCATTCTTGACGGTCGAAAGTTCAGAGAACTTTTGTGTGACCGTGTGTATGCAAGCCAAGCTTGAGCGGAATTCCGTCGGAAAAACCATCCAAGTTTTTTCCAGCGGAAAATCCGCTCGTGTGTACAGGGCATTAGGCTTGATGACATGTCCTTAAAGGGTAAAGAAGGGTATTGGACTTGATGACTTCCTCAAAGGGTAAGGAAAGGTATCTGACTGGATGACATACCCTTGAAGGGTATTAGACTTGATGATGTGTCCTTAAAGGTTAAAGAAGGGTATTGGACTTGATGACTTCCTCAAAGGGTAAGGAAAGGTATCTGACTGGATGACATGTCCTTGAAAGGTATTAGACTTGATGATGTGTCCTTGAAGGATACGGAAGGGTATTAGACTTGATGATGTGTCCTTAAAGGTTAAAGAAGGGTATTGGACTTGATGACTTCCTCAAAGGGTAAGTCAAGGTATCTGACTGGAGGACATGTCCTTGAAGGGTATTAGACTTGATGATGTGTCCTTAAAGGTTAAAGAAGGGTATTGGACTTGATGACTTCCTCAAAGGGTAAGGAAAGGTATCTGACTGGATGACATGTCCTTGAAGGGTATTAGACTTGATGATGTGTCCTTGAAGGATACGGAAGGGTATTGGACTTAATGACAAGAGAAGGGGGAATTTGGGACTTTGAGTGAGATGTGCATTTAGACAAAAATAGATATAAATAAATGAATTGTACAATAAAGAGGAAGTTTATTCATATACATGGGACATGGTACATAGCAGATATGATGAGCTGATGGGCATATAATAGACATGAAACAAAAATTCTATATTTGCACATGATGGATAAAATAAAAAAACAGAGTATAATGTAAACGCATGATTGAATTAAAAAAAAACTGCATTTAAAAGCTTGACGCGTTTCGTGGACTTCTTCAGAAGTAAGTGCAGAGTGCGTATCTATAAAAAAAATATTCCAAATTACTCAAATGAAAATTAAATTAAATGGGGATGTAGGGTGAGGAGATAACCAAACACCACAGAGTTACTTACATATCAGCTCTAAAGTTTGTCATAGAATGCTAAAACCTGATGGTTGAGGAAAGCTGAGAAATTCCCCCCGGGAGTTGAGTGGGCGTATAACTGCGGGCAGCCAAGGTGGAAACACACCACAAACAAGGGGAGAGATGGGAGGCGTCCATGGTGAGTTGCATAAAGATGCCTGCAAAGGTTCCAATCTATATGAATGTAAAATTAAATAATCAATGAAGTGTATGGTTAAACTTGCAAGGGGCATAAAGCCTAAGTGGGGTCAATGTGAGAGTGAAGGGACAGAAGGAAGTGTAGTAAAGACCACCAGAGACCCTCACACCAGAGCCAACAACAAGTGATGGGCTATAAAAGTGAGATCACGACAGACCAATCCTGTCCGGAAATTCAGGAACTAATTGAGATGACAAAAACAAAGGGGAAAGTGAAGGAAGTGAGTGTACCTGGTGGTCCCAGTGCTAGCCGCATGGCTTCCATGTGTGATCCATGAGGTGTCCAGCATGAAGTGAGGGACCATGTCTCCCACAAGACTTTAAATGCAGTTTTTTTTTTTATTCAATAATGCGTTTACATTATGATTTTTTTTCTGATTTTATGCATCATGTGCAATAATGGAATTTTTGTTTCATGTCTATTATTTGCCCATCAGCTCATTATATCTGCTATGTACCATGTCCCATATATATGAATAAACTTCCTCTTTATTGTGCAATTCATTTATTTATATCTATTTTTGTCCAAATACACATCTCACTCAAAGCCCCAATTCCCCCTTCTCTTAACAATAAATAGGGATGGGGGTGTACGCTTGTTTGACAATATACCTCATTTAAAGTCCCAAACAATCCCCCCCTTTATATTTGGATTTGATGACATGTCCTTAGAGGGTTAGGAAGGGTATTGGACTTGATGACATGTCCCTAAAGGTTAAAGAAGGGTATTGGACTTGATGACGTGTCCTTAAAGCGGGGGTTCACACAAAAATGGAACCTCCGCTTTTCGAAACCCTCCCCACCTCCGGTGTCACCTTTGGCACCTTTCAGGGGGGAGGGGGGTGCAGATACCTGTATAAGACAGGTATTTGCACCCACTTCTGGGCAGCGTCGCCTATGGGGATTTTTAAATACCAAAGTTTGGCGCCATTCCACGAGCGGGTGCAATTTTGAAGCGTGACATGTTGGGTATCTATTTACTCGGCGTATCCTCCTCTTTCACATTATGCAAAAAACGTGGGCTAACTTTACTGTTTTTTTTTTTTTTAAGCATGAAACTGTTTTTTTTATGAAAAAAACGCGTTCGAAAAATTGCTGCACAAATACCGTGTGAGATAAAAAGTTGCAATGACCGCCATTGTTTTCTTTAGGGTCTTTGCTAAAAAAAACATATATAATGTTTGGGGGTTCTATGTAATTTTCTAGCAAAAAAATTAGGAATTTTACCTGTAGGAGAGAAATGTCAGAATTGGCTTGGGCGCGAAGTGGTTAAATGAGCAGGAAGAGATCACAGCAGAGGCTCTGGCCTGAGGCTCAGAAGGGAATTTGAGAGAGGAGCCCTCCGGGGAGGTAAGGGGTAACAAGCTCCGAGGAGGTAAGGGGTAACAAGCTCCGAGGAGGTAAGGGGTAACAAGCTCCGGGGAGGTAAGGGGTAACAAGCTCCGGGGAGGTAAGGGGTAACAAGCTCCGAGGAGGTAAGGGGTAACAAGCTCCGGGGAGGTAAGGGGTAACAAGCTCCGGGGAGGTAAGGGGTAACAAGCTCCGAGGAGGTAAGGGGTAACAAGCTCCGGGGAGGTAAGGGGTAACAAGCTCCGAGGAGGTAAGGGGTAACAAGCTCCGGGGAGGTAAGGGGTAACAAGCTCCGGGGAGGTAAGGGGTAACAAGCTCCGGGGAGGTAAGGGGTAACAAGCTCCGAGGAGGTAAGGGGTAACAAGCTCCGGGGAGGTAAGGGGTAACAAGCTCCGAGGAGGTAAGGGGTAACAAGCTCCGGGGAGGTAAGGGGTAACAAGCTCCGGGGAGGTAAGGGGTAACAAGCTCCGAGGAGGTAAGGGGTAACAAGCTCCGGGGAGGTAAGGGGTAACAAGCTCCGGGGAGGTAAGGGCTCCTGGATCAGTCCACATCGTCACTGAGTATCCTAAACAGTCAGAGTCTCCAGCTGGGATGACCGCGGGGAAGCCGGCTGGTCGCCTCACTTGCTGGAGTGGATGGAAGTGTTCCGCTCTGAAGGGATGCCCGCTGACATGTGACGTCACCAGAGCATAGGGGAGAACACAACGCGTTTCAGAGCATGTGTGAGACTCACGTTGAGCATGCGTGTTCCTTTGTCAAGTGTCCACACTAGAATCACCAGGAGTCACTTCAAATCCTCTCGGAAACTCAGGGACACCAAGAATTGTGAGGTCACTTCAAATCTTCTCGAAAAGTCAGGGACACTAGAAAACACTGAGGGGCACCCAGAATCTTCTCGGAAAGTAAAGGACACTAGGAAACAATTGGTTCATTGGAATCTTCTTGTAAAGTCAGGGACACTATGAAACACTTGGGGTCACTCAGAATCTTCTTGGAAAGTAAGGGAATCTTCTTGAGTAGTCGGGGATATTAGGAATTATGGGGTCACTCGGAATTTTCTCAGAAAGTCACACATACTGGGAAGCACTGGAGGTCACTTGGAATTTGCTCAGGAAGTCACAGACACTTGAAGGCATGGGGGGACCAAGCGCTAGGGATAGGGTTGCCACCTTTTCTTCAAGTCAAATCCGAACACTTTAGCGGCGCACAGCAATCTTTTTTTATAGTATAAACTTTACATATATTTTTCAATTAAATAACATTTCTAATCAAATGAAGTTATTCACAAGAATCCCCCTTTACATCAGAGTCCACAGAGTTCCTCTTTTATATATGAACTCACGGAGTTCCCTTACACTGTAAAGGGGGACTCTGCAGACTCTGATGTAAGGGAGAACTCTGGGGACTCTAACATAAGGGATGCTCTGGGAACTCTGATTTAAGGGGGGGGGGGGGGGGCAGTGAGAACTGTGGCCTCTGGTGTAAAGGGGAACTCTGATGTAAGGGGTGCATTGAGAACCCTGATTTACCTTAGTTTACTCACTCAGAGGCAGGAGAGAGAAGGGGGGAAGACTTCAGTCATGGACAGGGATGGATGGTGAGCTCACTTACCCCTTGGCAGTCAGCACCTCTAATACAGATGTAGCTGAGGCTGCTGGACTTCAAATTTCTGGCCCCCATTTTCCTTTTCTGAGGCACAGCGCCAGGGATTGAAGTGTGGGCAGACAAAGAGGGGTAGGGGTGGGAGGAAGAGGAGCAGATCAAGCCCTCTCTCCTCTCCTGTCTGTATGGGGGGGGGGGGGGGTAATTGGTAATGCTGGCTTTGGGCAGTGTGAAAGAGAGTGTAACAGACACTCGGCTTACACAACTGCAGCCAGCAACTCTGTTGTGAAACCATAGCCTGGTCTGAATGATGTGTCCGGGTTGCAGGTGGTCTGAAACCCGAACGCATGATTCCAAACCCGAACTGTCCGGGTGAATCCCGGACAAGTGGCAACCCTAGCTAGGGACACTAGCTGTTGCTCAGGCAATGTCTGGAAGAATGAGTTCAACTTGAATAGAAAGGGAGATGGCTTGGCTTGGTTGTGCTGGACGTGTATCTAATTCAATCAACAGCAGGTGGATTATCAGTCTTGAACACCAGTCTTGTAGGATAATGGGTTCCAGCAGAACCTTACAAGAGACAGCTAGAAGACTACATGTACCAGCATGTCTGCTGGTCTTGGAGTAGAGGTGACAGATCAGCAGCAAAGCCTGCCCCTGCTATGAAACCATGTAAAAGGCTGGAAAAAATAAAAAAATCTGAGTTATGCTTTAAAAAAAGAAAAGAAAACTCTGACATCATGAGATTGGATGCGTTGGTCGGGTGGCCTCGTGGGGGTTACACGAGTTTGTTGCACTTTGCGCCCGTACAATAAAAAGCCCGATCTCTCTCTGCGAGCCAATGTCCACATTGGCCGAGGGACAGGCCGCCTGAACTTTCCTTGAGAAAGGAACCATTAACCGGTCCCAGACAAAGCCGCTGTGTCCTCGTCCAACAACAATTCCAGAACGCGGCCTCGCGGTGATGTCACTTTTTCTTTTCGGGGGGCTCGATTTTTTTCCAGCGGGAAGCACACAAAGGAAAGTATAGATGTCAACAGAAAACAGAGCCGTCCAGATGTTGGCCGCAGACCAGACACACACATACAGAGCTTGGCCTGTCTGAGCGGATCCGCTGGACGGGGAATCAGGATTTCCAGAAAATGGATATAAGGAGCGCAGAGCGAGCGGACCCCGGAGCGGAGTGCACTCCGGCAAGCACTTGAAAAGCATTAAATAATCACCCTACAGCTTTCTAGAAGCCCTCTGAGCATCCTTCATCTTCTGTTTGAATTGGATAAACATCTTAAATCTGACCTCCAGCCTCCCCTTCAGTCCTTCAGTCTTGCACAGTTGTACAAACTCCGCTCCTGGACTGAAATGGCTTTCCCAGAGGTCACTGCACACTGCGAGCTTCCCACAATGTGCATTAGAAGCTGCAGAAAGTCAGATAAAGCCCCGCCTAATTCCTGGCTGTAGGACATCCAGCATCATCTAGCGCAGTGGTTCTCAACCTTCTAGTGCAGCGACCCCTTGATAAAATTTCCCAAGTTGTGGGGACCCCAAACAGTAAAATAATTTTCGTAGCGTGGGTTGTCAGCACCCAAGGCAAAACAAGTAATTTGCGCCCCTAACCCACGGACATTTAGCACTCTGTTCCCTTCCACTCGTACAGTATTAAAACCCCTTATGGTACATTTTAGGATGTACCAGTCTCTCTTTGTTACATAGTTAGTAAGGTTGAATAAAGACACCATTCCATCCAGTTCAACCTGAGTGAGTGTCTACAATTGTCCCTATCCATGTACATTGCACACTCACATCAGTCCCTACCCTCAAGAAGCCCACAATCCAAGGTCCCCATTCATATACTAAGGCCAATTTTGGACAGAAGCCAATTAACCTACCTGCATGTCTTTGGAGCGTTGGAGGAACCTGGAGTACCCGGAGGAAACCCACACAGTCACAGGGAGAACATGCAAACTCCAGGCAGGTAGTGTTGTGGTTGGGATTTGAACCAGCAACCTGCCAGGTGAGAGTGCTAACCACTACACCACTGTGCTCCTTTATTTCTCTTTTATCGCTCTATTTTCTTGTTTTTTCCCCATCCATCTCTCTCTAGCTGTCTTTCTTGTTCTTTCTCTTATTTTTTCTCCCCCTTTTCATTGGTTCCTCCCCCTCTTTTCCTCTCCCTTATATGTATTCTCTATTTTTATTCCTTCTCTTACTTCTTGGTGGGTGGGGGGTGGGATCAGTGGCAGTGCTGGCGGGGGGATCTGGGATCAGTGGCAGTGCTGGCGGGGGGGTGGGATCAGTGTTCGTGCTGGTGGGGGGAGTTAGGATCAGTGGTGGTGCTGGTGGGGAGTTGGGATCAGTGGCGGTGCTGGTGGGGAGTTGGGATCAGTGGCGGTGCTGGTGGGGAGTTGGGATTAGTGGCGGTGCTGGTGGGGAGTTGGGATTAGTGACGGTGCTGGTGGGGAGTTGGGATCAGTGGCAGTGCTGGCGGGAGTTGGGATCAGTGGCAGTGCTGGTGTGGAGTTGGGATCAGTGGCGGTGCTGGCGGAGGAAGTTGGGATCAGTGGCGGTGCTGGTGGAGGGAGTTGGGATCAGTGGCGGTGCTGGCGGGAGTTGGGATCAGTGGCAGTGCTGGCGGGGGGAGTTGGGATCAGTGGCGGTGCTGGCGGAGGGAGTTGGGATCAGTGGCGGTGCTGGTGGGGGGAGTTGGGATCAGTGGCGGTGCTGGTGGGGGGAGTTGGGATCAGTGGCAGTGCTGGCGGGAGTTGGGATCAGTGGCAGTGCTGGCAGGAGTTGGGATCAGTGGCGGTGCTGGCGGGCAGTTGGGATCAGTGGCAGTGCTGGCGGGCAGTTGGGATCAGTGGCAGTGCTGGTGGGGAGTTGGGATCAGTGGCATTGCTGGCGGGGAGTTGGGATGAGTGGCAGTGCTGGCGGGGGAAGTTGGGATCAGTGACAGTGCTGGCGGGGGGGTTGGGATCAGTGGCAGTGCTGGTGGGGAGTTGGGATCAGTGGCAGTGCTGGTGGGAAGTTGGGATCAGTGGCAGTGCTGGCGTCGGGAGTTGGGATAAGTGGCAGTGCTGGCGGGGAGAGTTGGGATCAGTGGCAGTGCTGGCGGGGAGAGTTGGAATAAGTGGCAGTGCTGGCGGGGAGAGTTGGGATCAGTGGCAGTGCTGGCGGGGAGAGTTGGGATCAGTGGCAGTGCTGGCGGGGGGAGTTGGGATCAGTGGCAGTGCTGGCGGGGAGAGTTGAGATCAGTGAAAGTGCTGGTGGGGGGAGTTGGGATCAGTGGCAGTGCTGGCGGGTAGTTGGGATTAGTGGCAGTGCTGGTGGGAGGAGTTGGGATCAGTGGCAGTGCTGGTGAGGGGATTTAGGATCAGTGGCGGTGCTGGTGGGGAGTTGGGATCAGTGGCAGTGCTGGCGGGAGTTGGGATCAGTGGCGGTGCTGGTGTGGAGTTGGGATCAGTGGCGGTGCTGGCGGAGGGAATTGGGATCAGTAGCGGTGCTGGTGGAGGGAGTTGGGATCAGTGGCGGTGTTGGCGGGGGGAGTTGGGATCAGTGGCAGTGCTGGCGGGAGTTGGCATCCGTGGCAGTGCTGGCGGGGGGGAGTTGGGATCAGTGGCGGTGCTGGCGGGGGGAGTTGAGATCAGTGGCAGTGCTGGCAGGAGTTGGGATCAGTGGCAGTGCTGGCAGGAGTTGGGATCAGTGGCGGTGCTTGCGGAGGGAGTTGGGATCAGTGGCGGTGCTGGCGGAGGGGGTTGGGATCAGTGGTGGTGCTGGCGGGGGGAGTTGGGATCAGTGGCAGTGCTGGCGGGAGTTGGGATCAGTGGAAGTGCTGGTGGGGGAAGTTGGGATCAGTGGTGGTGCTGGCAGGGGAGTTGGGATCAGTGGCAGTGCTGGCGGGGAGAGTTGGGATCAGTGGCAGTGCTGGCGGGGAGAGTTGGGATCAATGGCAGTGCTGGCGGGGGAGTTGGGATCAGTGGCAGTGCTGGCGGGGAGAGTTGAGATCAGTGGCAGTGCTGGTGGGGGGAGTTGGGATCAGTGGCAGTGCTGGCGGGTAGTTGGGATTAGTGGCAGTGCTGGTGGGAGGAGTTGGGATCAGTGGCATTGCTGGCGGGCAGTTGGGATCAGTGGCAGTGCTGGTGGGGAGTTGGGATCAGTGGCATTGCTGGCGGGGAGTTGGGATGAGTGGCAGTGCTGGCGGGGGAAGTTGGGATCAGTGACAGTGCTGGCGGGGGGGTTGGGATCAGTGGCAGTGCTGGTGGGGAGTTGGGATCAGTGGCAGTGCTGGTGGGAAGTTGGGATCAGTGGCAGTGCTGGCGTCGGGAGTTGGGATAAGTGGCAGTGCTGGCGGGGAGAGTTGGGATCAGTGGCAGTGCTGGCGGGGAGAGTTGGGATAAGTGGCAGTGCTGGCGGGGAGAGTTGGGATCAGTGGCAGTGCTGGCGGGGAGAGTTGGGATCAGTGGCAGTGCTGGCGGGGGGAGTTGGGATCAGTGGCAGTGCTGGCGGGGAGAGTTGAGATCAGTGGCAGTGCTGGTGGGGGGAGTTGGGATCAGTGGCAGTGCTGGCGGGTAGTTGGGATTAGTGGCAGTGCTGGTGGGAGGAGTTGGGATCAGTGGCAGTGCTGGTGAGGGGATTTAGGATCAGTGGCGGTGCTGGTGGGGAGTTGGGATCAGTGGCAGTGCTGGCGGGAGTTGGGATCAGTGGCGGTGCTGGTGTGGAGTTGGGATCAGTGGCGGTGCTGGCGGAGGGAATTGGGATCAGTAGCGGTGCTGGTGGAGGGAGTTGGGATCAGTGACGGTGTTGGCGGGGGGAGTTGGGATCAGTGGCAGTGCTGGCGGGAGTTGGCATCCGTGGCAGTGCTGGCGGGGGGGGAGTTGGGATCAGTGGCGGTGCTGGCGGGGGGAATTGAGATCAGTGGCAGTGTTGGCAGGAGTTGGGATCAGTGGCAGTGCTGGCAGGAGTTGGGATCAGTGGCGGTGCTTGCGGAGGGAGTTGGGATCAGTGGCGGTGCTGGCGGAGGGGGTTGGGATCAGTGGTGGTGCTGGCGGGGGGAGTTGGGATCAGTGGCAGTGCTGGCGGGAGTTGGGATCAGTGGAAGTGCTGGTGGGGGAAGTTGGGATCAGTGGTGGTGCTGGCAGGGGAGTTGGGATCAGTGGCAGTGCTGGCAAGGAGAGTTGGGATCAGTGGCAGTGCTGGCGGGGGGGAGTTGGGATCAGTGGCAGTGCTGGTGGGGAGAGTTGGGATCAGTGGCAGTGCTGGTGGGGAGAGTTGGGATCAGTGGCGGTGCTGGTGGGGGGAGTTGGGATCAGTGGCAGTGCTGGCGGGTAGTTGGGATCAGTGGCAGTGCTGGTGGGGGGAGTTGGGATCAGTGGCAGTGCTGGCGGGGGAGTTGGGATCAGTGGCAGTGCTGGCGGGGAGTTGGGATCAGTGGCAGTGCTGGCGGGGGAGTTGGGATCAGTGGCGGTGCTGGTGTGGAGTTGGGATCAGTGGCGGTGCTGGCGGAGGGAATTGGGATCAGTAGCGGTGCTGGTGGAGGGAGTTGGGATCAGTGACGGTGTTGGCGGGGGGAGTTGGGATCAGTGGCAGTGCTGGCGGGAGTTGGCATCCGTGGCAGTGCTGGCGGGGGGGAGTTGGGATCAGTGGCGGTGCTGGCGGGGGGAATTGAGATCAGTGGCAGTGTTGGCAGGAGTTGGGATCAGTGGCAGTGCTGGCAGGAGTTGGGATCAGTGGCGGTGCTTGCGGAGGGAGTTGGGATCAGTGGCGGTGCTGGCGGAGGGGGTTGGGATCAGTGGTGGTGCTGGCGGGGGGAGTTGGGATCAGTGGCAGTGCTGGCGGGAGTTGGGATCAGTGGAAGTGCTGGTGGGGGAAGTTGGGATCAGTGGTGGTGCTGGCAGGGGAGTTGGGATCAGTGGCAGTGCTGGCAAGGAGAGTTGGGATCAGTGGCAGTGCTGGCGGGGGGGAGTTGGGATCAGTGGCAGTGCTGGTGGGGAGAGTTGGGATCAGTGGCAGTGCTGGTGGGGAGAGTTGGGATCAGTGGCGGTGCTGGTGGGGGGAGTTGGGATCAGTGGCAGTGCTGGCGGGTAGTTGGGATCAGTGGCAGTGCTGGTGGGGGGAGTTGGGATCAGTGGCAGTGCTGGCGGGGGAGTTGGGATCAGTGGCAGTGCTGGCGGGGAGTTGGGATCAGTGGCAGTGCTGGCGGGGGAGTTGGGATCAGTGGCAGTGCTGGTGGGGAGTTCTGATCAACCAACTTAGGTGCTCTTGATCAAGTTCATCTGCTGATCTGAGAACTGTAGTGGGGACTGTTAAATGCAACTCTAATCACAGGTATTGTTACTCACTGTGTCTCCAGCTCTGTGGTATCTCGCAGCAGTGACACCTATGCCCAAATCAGGAGATGGGGTCTCCTCCAGCTCCTCCCACTGCACATTCCTCACCAGTCAGCTGACCTCTAGTCTCTGCCCCCCAGCCATGCCGTGAACTGAATGGGCAGCTGCAAAGAGGCTGAGTGGGCGGCCGCGGGCTCCAGGGACAGCCCTGCTGGGCGGCCGTGAAGAGGCTGGAAGAGAAGTGCCCAGGATTCGGTGACCCCTGGAAAATCGTCATTTGACCCCCGAGGGGGTCCCGGCTCCCAGGTTGAGACCTACTGCGTTTTCCTCTCCACCAGTCTAAATGTCCCTGGCTCTGCCCCTTTTCATTCATTGGATTTCAGTTCTATGGAGTCTCAGAATCACATGTGGGCATTACCTAGGTCGGTCCATATGCAAATGCAGACAGCCCGGCAACGCCCACTCCTCCAGACTGACTTCCTCCCAGCAAGACATTTTGATGTTTGCATAACTCCTCCCAAAAACCAGCCCACTGTTTTCATCAGGGCTGAGAGCTCTTGAGAGAAGTACTGGAGCAGGGGTCTGGGATGTTTTCAGGAAGCAACACCCTGCAAGCCCCTCCCTCCAGCCATGATCTGCCTACATTGCATAGAGAAGCACAGAGACCCAGTGATGACATCACTGGGTCTATATTTAATAAAGGAATAGTAGTGGTAAAAGTCCTTGTGGATTTAATTAACTTATTTTTTTTGGTTAATTCTCCTTTAAGAGGGTGTGGCAGGGGGCGTGTCCTATGCCTACATACATTTGTTAGTAGGTGTCCCTCATTCCCATCTCAAAATGTTGGGAGGTATGCTACTGCGGCAGGAAGTGGTTAATATAATCACCTGCCCATCTCACTGGGAGAACTGTCAGTGACAGCTCTGGCAGTGTGTTCAGAGCATGCTATCAGCACAGAACCTCTGACCCCCCCATGGACGCATAGGTATGGCAGCTAGGCGTTTAAAGTGGTTGTAAACCCTTACATATAAAGTGACTGGCCTCAGGTGATACACAGAGATGAAACACATCCTCCTACATAAGTTGTCCATATCCAAGTCTGTAAAGACATGGATGAGCAAGTTTGGGGTGGAGGAACTTGTCTGGCCTGCACAGAGTCCTGACCTCAACCCGATAGAACACCGCTGGGATGAATTAGAGCGGAGACTGCGAGCCAGGCCTTCTCGTCCAACATCAGTGCTTGACCTCACAAATGCTCTTCTGGAAGAATGGTCAAACATTCCCATAGACACATCTCCTAAACCTTGTGGACGGCCTTCCCAGAAAGTTGAAGCTGTTATAGCTGCAAAGGGCGGAGCCAACTCAATATTGAACCCTACGGACTAAGACTGGGATGCCATTAAAGTTCATGTGCGTGTAAAGGCAGGCGTCCCAATACTTTTGGTAATATAGTGTATATCTGTTACGGTAGCAGGAAGAGGTTCACATGATCACAAGCATGTCCCATTGGCTACCAATCAGGAAAAGAGACTGAGAAATCTTGGTGAAAGCTCGGTTAGTGTGCTCTCAGTCAGGGCTGGGACAAGGGGTGGGCGGCTGCCCTGGGCACTGTGGTATCATATGAGGTTTGGGGGCACCACAAGGAGATTGTGGGGCAGGGGAATTGGGGGGGGGCAGTAGGAGATCAGAATTGTTCTAGGAGAGGAAATCTGGGGAGGTGTGCTCGGAGTGGTGACTTGGGGGGATTTGTGTTGAGAGGGGGGATGAGGGGAGAGGATTTATGCTAGGATGAGGGGTTTGTGCCAGGAAGGCACTGTAGGGGGTGGGTGATTTTTGAGGGGTAGAGAATCTGTGCTAGGAAGGGTTTTTTTTTGGTGGGGGGGGGATTTGGCTATGATGGGGCATTGTAGGGGGAGTGGGTGATTTTTGAGGGGTAGAGAATTTGTGCTAGGAAGGGTTTTTCTTTTGGGGGGGAATTGGGCTAGGATGGGGCATTGTAGGGGGTGGGTGATTTTTGAGGGGTAGAGAATTTGTGCTTAGAAGGGTTTTTCTTTTGGGGAGGAATTTGGCTAGGATGGGGCATTGTAGGGGGGTGGGTGATTTTTGAGGGGTAGAGAATTTGTGCTAGGAAGGGTTTTTCTTATGGGGGGGGGGGGGATTGGGCTAGGATGGGGCATTGTAGGGGGTGGGTGATTTTTTAGGGTTAAAGAATTTGTGCTAGGAAGGGTTTTTTGGGGGGGTGTTGGGCTTGGATGGGGCATTGTAGGGGGGTGGGTGATTTTTAAGGGGTAGAGAATATGTGCTAGGAAGGGGTTTTTCTTTGGGGGGGGGTTGGGCTATGATGGGGCATTGTAGGGGGGTGGCCGATTTTTGAGGGGTAGAGAATCTGTGCTAGGAAGGTTTTTTTGGGGGGGGGGATTGGGCTTGGATGGGGCACTGTAGAGGGGGGTGAGTGATTTTTGAGGGGTAGAGAATTTGTGCTAGGAAGGGTTTTTTTTTTGGGGGGGGGAATTGGGCTAGGATGAGGCATTATAGGGGGGGTGGGTGATTTTTTTCCCAGAGGGAAAATTTGAGGGGTAGAGAATTTTTGCTAGGAAGATGCCCATACATCTTGGGGGGGGGGGGGGCATTTGGCATTTCGCCCCCAGTACAGAACCTCAGACCCCCATGGGTGAAAATATGTTCAGCAGCTGGGGTGTAAATCCCCCCCCCCCCAGCCCCGCTGCTGCATATGTGTTACGGCGGTGAGAAGAATTATTATGATATATTTATAGATTGCTGTGATGGTCCAAGTAAGTTTATAACAATATTTCCATTAATAAAAATAAAAAAATCCCATACGGCCTCCTGCAGATTTCCATCCACTGTTTATTTTTTTTAGATGTAATAAAATATATTTTTACAGCAACATTAGGTAATGAAATGTCATAATTGAATGCAGACAAGAAATGGAGTTCATAAAATAAAAAAAAAATAAATAAAAAAAAAAGAGATGCAAAGTTATAAAAGTAAATTGAAATTGTCAGCACAGAAATTCCAATTTTTTTATATATTTTTTTGGAAGTAAATAAATGTTGCGCGGTAACAGAAAACAGGAGTGCGCGGCTCGGGTCTCTGCGGGTTTATGTGTAATCTGAGTATTGTGTGCTGGAATTCTGGCTTAAAGTGACACTAAACACACACAATGTTTCATTTACGTTATCCCTTCTATTTCTGTATGGGGATGACGGCACTGTAATTATTTAAATAAAAAAATTAAAAAAATTAAAAAAAGCAGCTAAGTACCACCCCCACCCCACGGTCGGCACTTACCCCAACTATGGTGCTGGCAGCTTCTCCTGCGTCTCCTCCCTCCTCCTTCTCCTAGGCCAATAGGATCTCTTCTCCTTTCAAGACCAGCTTCGTGATTGGCTGGGAGGAGAATCAGCGTGACAATAGTGAATATTAATTTGCTACTGTCATGCGACTGGGTGGGCCCCCTCTTTTTTGAAGCCTATAGATTAGGGGACCGGAAGCATGGATCGGAGGGCGCGCGCGGGGGGTGGGGGGGGGTGTCGCCCCTGCGTTCCAAAACGTTCCAAAACGAAAAAAAAAAACAGCCTTTAGTTACATTTTGACAGATTCAGTATATTCTTCTGAAATGTATAAAATGTATCAACTGAAATGTCGAAAAATGTAATTTTGTAGCAGGAAATCAGGGAAGTAAATGTATCTCATGTCCTGTAATAGCAGTACCCGGATGTCCGGGATTCTGCTGGACAGACAGACAATGATAGTTTTCAGAGGATAGAGGAAGTAGGAATAGCAGGAGATGGTTGCTGGATGTCACGGTTAATCCTAACAGAAAAGGATTGGGGGAGGGTGAAAAAAAAAAAAGGTGAGATTGTTCGTTCGTACAAAACATTCACTGAGAGATGGTCACAGTGCAACCATGAGACCTCTGATCTGGATATAATATGACCTGTATGGGGGAACTCCGCTTTAGATTTTAAAGCCTCGTACACACGGGCTGAATGTGGGGAGAAGGTTCAATATAAACTGGCCGACATTCATCCCGTGTGTATGGCAGCCGGGTCTGTTTGGCCGGCTTCTGTCGGACAAGCATGCTGGAGAACCAGCAGCCAACCGCCTCCCTCTCAATCAGCTCTCTTAGCCAATGGCAGAGAGCGCTGACTGGGGTGTTCTGGGGGGGGGGGTGTACCCCTGTCAGAACACAATAGCTCAGCAGGGGAGATTTCTGTACTAACATTAGCTTGTTAGTACAGCAACTCCAGCCAGGGTTTTTTTTTCGCTTGACCTGCTGGGTTGAATGAAAAACAAAACAAAAAAAAACTGGTGGTGTGTACCAGGATTAAGAGAGTGCAGTTTGCGTTATTACTGTCAACTTTGCCTTGAACAGCCTAAGACCCCAGCTCCAAAACGCTGGAGGAGAAAAAAAAAACAATTATTCTCTATGTAGTTGGATCACATCTCCACTACAAGACGCCTGAAGCTCCAAAATGTTCTGGACCTTTTTTTTTTTTGTAGCTAGAATCGGGCAGATCGATGCGTTTTTGTTTGATAGAAAAGCTCGAAATGGCGTTTTTGAATGCTTTAGTGCGTTTTGTTGGGCGTTTTTTCCCGCTCAAATGCAATAGGTAAAAAAATAATAATAACAACAACAATTATTTAATACATAAATAAATCAACTATAAACATAAATAAATAATAGAATAAAAAAATAATAATAATAAAAATAAAATGACCCTAACGCCAACCCCTAACCCTAATATTACCCCCTAATAATAACTCCTAACCCCTAGCCCTAGTATTAAAGTGATACTAAAGTCTCTCTCTCTCTTTTTTTTTTTAACCACTTCAGCCCCGGACCATTTTGCTGGTCAAAGACCAGACCACTTTTTGCGATTCGGCACTGCGTCGCTTTAACTGACAATTGTGCGGTCGTGCGACGTGGCTCCTAAACAAAATTGATGTCCTTTTTTCCCACAAATAGAGCTTTTTGGTGGTATTTGATCACCCCTGCGGTTTTTATTTTTTGCGCTATAAACAAAAATAGAGCGACAATTTTGAAAAAAATGCATTATTTTTTACTTTTTGTTTTAATAAATATCCCCCAAAAATATATAAAAAAAACTTTTTTCCCTCAGTTTAGGCCGATACGTATTCTTCTACATATTGTTGGTAAAAAAAATCGCAATAAGCGATTATTGATTGGTTTGCGCAAAAGTTATAGCGTTTACAAAATAGGGGATAGTTTTATGGCATTTTTATTAATAATTTTTTTTTACTAGTAATGCCGGTGATCTGCGATTTGTATTGTGACTGCAACATTGTGGCGGACACATCAGACATTTTTGACACATTTTTGGGACCATGATCATTTATACAGCAATCAGTGCTATACAAATGCAGTGATTCCTGTGTAAATGACACTGGCAGTGAAGGGGTTAACCAGTGGGTGGCAGTGAAGGGGTTAAGTGTTCCTAGGGGTGTGTTACTAACTGTTGGGGGCTGGGCTTTAATTTAGTGAACACTGATCTCTTCTCCAATCACATGGAGCAGAGATCAGCGTCACTAGTTGCTAGGCAGAACGGGGAGATGCTGTTTACAACGGCATTTCCTCGTTCAGCCGCCCCGTGAGATGATCACGGGTATGCCCACGGCGATCGAGTCCGCGGGACCCGCGACCGGACTCACGGGGGTCCTGACCAGCACGCGAGCGCGCCGCTGGCAAGGTGGCAAATTTAAAGGGACGTACAGGTACACCCATTTATCTGCCCGTGCCATTCTGCCGACGTACATCGGAGTGCGCTGGTTGGGAACCGGTTAAATAACAAACATGTTATACTTGTCTGCTCTGTGCAATGGTTTTGGGTCCTCCTCTTCTCGGGGTCTACCACAGGGGCTCCTCCCTCCTGTTGAGTGCCCCCACAGCAAGCAGCTTGCAATGGGGGCACCCGAGTTGAGCCACAGCTGCGTGTACCCATTCAGACACGGAGCCGCGGTTCAGCTCCGCCCCCGTCTCTCTCCTGATTGGCTCGCTGACTTTAATTGACAGCAGCGGCAGTCAATGGCGGTGTTGTGTCTCAGCCAATCAGGAGGGAGAGTTCCTGGATGACTGGGGCACTCATGCACATCGCTGGATAGAGATGGGGCTCAGGTAAGTATTAGGGGAGGGCTCCTACACACAGAAGTTTTTTTTTTATCCTAATACATAGAATGCATTAAGATTTAAAAAAAAACTTCTGCCTTTACAACCACTTCAATCCCTAACCATAACCCCAACTCTAATACTAAACCCTAATAATAACCCCTAAATCCTAACCCTAATCATAAAACCCAGCCCTAACCCTAACCCCCAATCTAGAAAAAATAAATACTGATAAGTAAATAAATGAAAAATAAAATACATTAACCCTTAACCCTTTACAAAAAAAGTAAAAAAATAGATTAATATGAACAATTAATGAACAGAAGTGTACGAAAAGCTGAAAAACGTACAAAAATTAAAAAAAGAAACCTCTCAAAAATGCGACGCTCAGGTGTGAATGCAGCCCCAATGGGATATACTTTATACCATCCTGATAGGATTGTTTTATGTTGTATACCTTTCCAATCCTATTCGTTATTATAAGTGATTTATGGGTTTGCAGCTTCCTGTCCTTTTCTAGAGAATTCCTTTTTCTAGAAACTTAAAGCGGAGTTCCGCTTAAAATTATTTTTTTTTTTTAAGTCAGCAGCTACAAATACTGCAGCTGCTGACTTTTAATAATCGCACACTTACCTGTCCCTGGGTCCAGCAAACAAAGCCCCCCTCCTCTCTGCAGCGCCGGCATTGTCACTGCGGGCGCCCGGCTGTGGCACACACTGCGCATGCGCGAGCCATGTGGCACGCTGTGATTGGCCGGGTGATCATCTGGGACCTGTGACGTGTCCCAGATGATTCCCGAGCGGGAGGGGGGAGAGGTGATCTCCCTTCCGGTGCCCTGGGAGGAAGTGGGAGCTGGAACCCTCTAAAAAGAGTGTTTCTGCCCCCCCCCCCCCCAGAAAAAGGGGGTCACCTTCCCTTAAAGCGGAAGTTCCATTTTTGGGTGGAACTCCGCTTTAAGCTGAACAGAGGATCCAAGCAAATGGAAAGGCTGCCTTGTCTGAAATACCAATCTAGTCTAAAATATAGTCAGTTTATTGGTGACAGGTTCTCTTTAAGGAATGTATACTGTAGGTAACCCAAGTGTTGTGCACACAGTTTAGAGTGTTTTTATAGGGATTATCTGCTGAAACAATACGGGTGAGAATCCCAAGGCTACAAACCGCACCCGTCCCGTGATACGATTATCTGGCAACGACACAAATGCTTTCCAAATACCAGCCTGGCCTCACGTTGGCACTTGGCTGGGCTCCTTAGTTTATAGGGCTTTAGAAAAACATGAGATGTGCACAGTGAGTGGTATATAGTATATTGGGTTTTGACAAGTACTTGGTGTATTCATAAAGAGTTGTGAGTTTGTGACTCTTCTTCATGGTAAATACCGATTTTCATGGATCTTTTTGGCAAAGCTCTTGGAAATATGCAACACTAAGGCCCATGGCACACTGCTAACCCAGAGAGTGACAATTCTCTAGGGACGAGATTGCTATAAAGTGCAAGAAATACCTCATTCCAGGAGTTGTTGCCAATAACACATCAGTAGGGCTGATAGTCTATCCCAGTGGTCTCCAAACTGCGGCCCTTTGCTTGCTTTCATCGGGCCCTTGGAGCACTATTCCTCTCACTGATATGAGACACTATTCTGGTAACTGATACCAATGATGGAGCACAATTCCTCCCAATGATACCAACGATGGAGCACAATTCCTCCCAATGATACCAGTGATGAGCACAATTCCTCCCAATGATACCAACAATGGGGCACAATTTCTCCCAATGATGGAGCACAATTCCTGCTAATGATACCAATGATGGAGCACAATTCCTCCCAATGATACCAGTGATGGGCACAATTCCTCCCAATGATACCAACAATGGGGCACAATTTCTCCCAATGATGGAGCACAATTCCTCCCAATGATACCAATGAGGGGAGCACAATTCCTCCCAATGATACCAATGAGGGGGGCATAATTCCTCCCAATGATACCAATGATGGGGCACAATTCCTCCCAATGATACCAATGATGGGGCACAATTCCTCCCAATGATACCAACGATGGGGCACAATTTCTCCCAATGATGGAGCACAATTCCTGCTAATGATACCAATGATGGAGCGCAATTCATCCCAATGATACCAACAATTGGGCAAAATTCCTCCCAATGATACCAATTGAGGGGGGCAAAATTCCTCCCAATGATACCAACAATGGCACACAATTCCTCCCAATGACACCAATGAGGGAGCACAATTCCTCCCAATGATACCAACTATGAGGCACAATTCTTCCCAATGATACCAACGATGGGGCACAATTCCTCCCAATGATACCAATGAGGGGGGCACAATTCCTCCCAATGATACAAATGATGGGGCACAATTCCTCCCAATGATGGAGCGCAATCCCTCTCAATGATACCATGATACCAAGGATGGGGCACAATTCCTTCCAATGATACCAATGATGGAGCACAATTCCTCCCAATGATACCAACGATGGAGTACAATTACTCCCAATGATACCAATGATGGAGCACCCATCTTGCCCCTAATACCAAATGTGGCGGTGTTTACATACACTGATGCCAGAAAAAAAAAACACTGCAGCTGGCCACAGTCCGGCCCCCCAGAAGGACAACAAACTGGCCCCTTGTTTAGAAGGTTTGGAGACCCCTGGTCTATCCTATAGTAGAGCATAGCAGTAATTTTTTAGCTTTCCAATCCTTACCTTTTTCCTAAATGGTGTTACACCCATCCTGAGCTGGCTGTATCCCAGAGGTCGGTACCCCTCAATCATAGATGACCAGTAGATGGCAAATCCACCATGCTGCCAGCTCCTGACCCCACCAAAGTCCTGGGCTCCTCCTTTGCTCAGGCAGTGTGTATTTGTACTGGAAGGAGCACCAAACGCACATGAAGGGAGTCCAATCGTGTGTTTTATGAATCCACAAATAGCAAATATATAATCAAGAATACAACGCGTTTTGCGGATTAAACAATTCCCCTTCGCTGGGGGTTCCAAAAAGACACACAGTCACAATAATCTACAGAAACACCCATATCTATACAATCCACCCAGGGGGAGTACAGAGCCAAAATAAAATTTACAACGACATACTTCTGTTTTAAACCCTTTTAAAATAATAACTCATGTTTACAGTCACTCTGTGTTACTACTGACCCCTGACCTTATCAAACTTTCCCCACTTCTTAATAGGGCCTTGCTATAGGGTGACCACGTGTCCCGGATTGCCTGGGACAGTCCTGCATTTTGCAAGTCTGTCCCGGGCACCTTCATTCCAGGACAATACAGTGTCCCAGAATGAAACTGGCACAGCCACCCCGCACAGTCCATTCTGCGCCATGATTGGGGCAAGTAAAAGCTGGTTGTTAAGGAACGGGGCCTGGAAGCCGGCTGCCGCGTCCTTAACAACCGATGAGTTATCAACCCTGTTACACAAGGGGAGGTCATTGACCCTGGCCCCTGGGGGGCCAATTTCTGAGCAGGAGCCCTGTCACACTGGGAGGGGGGGTTATTGGCCCTGGCCCCTGGGGGCAATCGACAGACAGGAACCTCGTCACTTAGGTGAAAGTTATGAACCTCCTGCCCGTGGGCCAATCACTAGGCTGGACCACTGTCACATGGGGGGGGGGGGGGGATATTAACCCCAGCCCCTGGGGTCCAATTTTTGGGCCAGAACCTTGTCTATTATATATATTCTTTTTTTCATTGTTTAACAATCTCCACGTACATTATCTCCTGAGGAAGCTCTGTAGAGCGAAACATGTTGAGAGAGTGGTAGCAACTGTGTATAAACATATCTGTCTGCAGCGAATTAGTATATTTATTATTCTAAGTTTGTTTTTATGTAATTTGTAAATTGTTTTTCTACATGTTTTTTCATTCAATTTTGTAATAATAAAATTTTTAACATATGAATTTGGTACCATTATCTTATTGATATAGACATCTTTAAAGTCCGGAGGCATGTGACCTCCAGTCCCCTTTTTTCCTTTTTAATATATTCAGGGATGTGGTGTCTTGATTTGTCTCCTCTCTTCTAAATTTGGTTTCCTTGTCACATAGGGTGCAAAGGTTATTAACCTGGCCCCGGGGGTCCAATCAATGGGCTGAAACCCTTCAACAACAAAGGGAGAAAAGTCAGTGACCCTGACCCCTGGGGGGCGAATTGCTGAGCAGGAGCCTCATCACCCTGGAGGGGAGGTCATCAATGGACAGGAACCCTGTCACATGGGGGGGGGGGGTCATTGACCCTGGTCCCTGGGGCCAATCAACAGACAGTAACCTCGTCACTTAGGTGAAAGTTACGAACCTCCGGGCCCGTGGGCCAATCACTAGGCTGGAACACTGCCACATGGGAGAGAAGGATAGTAACCCCAGTTCCTGGGAGCCAATCATTGGGCCGGTACCCCATCGCATGTGAAAGGAAGGTTACTGACCCTGGCTCCTGGATGCCAATAGCCGGGCCAGAACCCATCACATGGTGGGAGAGCTTATTGGCCCTGGCCCCTGGGGGCAATCGACAGACAGTAACCTCGTCACTTAGGTGAAAGTTACGAACCTCCGGGCCCGTGGGCCAATCACTAGGCTGGAACACTGTCACATGGGGGGAGAAGGATATTAACCCCAGCCCCTGGGATCCAATTTTTAGGCCAGAACCTTGTCACATAGGGGGCAAAGGTTATTAACCTGGCCCCGGGGGTCCAATTAATGGGCTGAAACCCTGTCACACAAAGGGAGAAAAGTCATTGACCCTGACCCCTGGGGGCCAATTTCTGAGCAGGAGCCTCATCACCCTAGGGGGGGGGGTCATGAATGGAAAAGAATCCTGTCACACGAAGGGGGGGGAGGCTATTGACCCTGGCCCCTGGGGCCAATCAACAGCCAGGAACCTTGTCACTTGGGAGAAGGTTATGAAGCTCTGGTTCCGTGGGTCAATCACTAGGCTGGAACACTGTCACATGGGAGAGAAGGATAGTAACCCCAGTCCCTGGGAGGCAATCATTGGGCCGGTACCCCATCGCATGTGAAAGGAAGGTTACTGACCTTGGCTCCTGGACGCCAATAGCCAGGCCAGAACCCATCACATGGGGGGAGAAGTTATTGGCCCTGGGGTTGGGAACACGATCAAATGGGGGGGGGGGAGATTAACCCCAACCATAGGGGGTCAATCGATAGGCTGGTATCCCTTCACATTGGAGAGAAGGTTATTGAACCCAACCCCTGGGGGACAATTTTTGGGCCAGAACCTTGTCACATGGGGTCCAATCAATGGGCCGGAACCCTATCACACAAAGGGAGAAGGTTATTGACCCTGGTTGCTGAGCAGGAGTCCCATCTCACATTGGGGGGGGGGGGGGGGTATTGACTCTGGCCCCTGGGGGCAATCATTGGGCCGGCACCCCATCACCTGTGGGGAAAAGGTTACTGACCACGGTTACTGGAAGCCAATAGCCGGGCCACAACCATCCGTACCGCCCAACATTTTGAGATGGGAATGAGGGACACCTACCAGCAAATGTATGTAGGCATAGGACACGCCCCCTGTCACGCCCCCTTAAAGGAGAATTAACCAGAAAAAAAGGTTTATTAAATCCAAGTGCTTTTTTTTTACCCCTCCTATTACTTTATATTGGCTCTTGAAATTTACAAATGCAGCAATTTAGAAATTGGATGAAAGGTTTAGCGCTGGGAAACACCTTTTGAAAGATAAAAATTGCATTTTATATACAACTATATGGATGAGACCAAAATGAGGGACAAATGAGGAGGAAAGAGGGACAGAGGGACAGAGGGACATCGCTCCAAATCAGGGACAGTCCAGAGCTCGGCCCATCACATGGGGGGGGGGGGAGAAGTAACTGATCCCGGCCCCCCAAGGCTCAAAAACCCCATTACTCTGAGGAAGAGAAGGTCACATATTGTGGTGGAGAGAAGAGGAGAATGGGGGGGTGGGGGCATGCTGAGACTTGTAGTTCCTCCATCGGGCAGAGCAGATCCCGCTCAGACAGGCACACAACCTGACAGGCCGATCCGCTCTTGTGATAGGTGGGAGCCGAACGCTGAATATATACAGCCCCGCCCCTGAAGCGGCGTTCTGATTGGTTTAGGAGTTCTAGGTTGGTGAGTTCCGCCTATCGGAGGCACGTGGACGTGACGTCATCTCCCGGGACCAGGAAGTAAACAACATGGCCAGGAATGAGGAGAAGCAGCTGGGGAGACTGAACCGAGTGTGGCTGCAGAGAGAGAGGGAAGGTGAGGGGGGAATAATGAGAGGAGGAGAGGGGAGTACAGGGGGGTATAATGAGAGGAGGGGTAGGGGAGTACAGGGGGTATAATGGGGGGAGGGGAGTATAATGAGAGGGGGGGTATAATATGAGGAGGGGAGTACAGGGGGGTATAATGAGGGGAGGGGAGTACATGGGGTATAATGAGAGGGGGGGTACAGGGGGGTATAATGAGAGGAGGGGGGGAGTACGGGGGTATGAGAGAAGGGAGGGGGTATCATGAGAGGAGGGGGTACGGGGTATAATGAGAGGAGGGGGAGAGTACAGGGGGTATAATGAGAGGAGGGGGAGGGGAGTACAGGGGGGTATAATGAGAGAAGGGGGGAGGGGGGTACAGGAGGGTATAATGAGAGAAGGAGGGAGGGGGGTACAGGAGGGTATGAGAGGAGGAGGAGGGAGGGGGGTACAGGAGGGTATAATGAGAGAAGGAGGGAGGGGGGTATAATGAGAGAAGGAGGGAGGGGGGTACAGGAGGGTATAATGAGAGGAGGGAGGGGGGTACAGGAGGGTATAATGAGAGGAGGGAGGGGGGTACAGGAGGGTATAATGCGAGGAGGGAGGGGGGGTACAGGAGGGTATAATGAGAGGAGGGAGGGGGGTACAGGAGGGTATAATGAGAGGAGGGAGGGGGGTACAGGAGGGTATAATGAGAGAAGGAGGGAGGGGGGTACAGGAGGGTATAATGAGAGGAGGGAGGGGGGGTACAGGAGGGTATAATGAGAGGAGGGAGGGGGGGTACAGGAGGGTATAATGAGAGGAGGGAGGGGGGGTACAGGAGGGTATAATGAGAGGAGGGAGGGGGTACAGGAGGGTATAATGAGAGGAGGGAGGGGGCTACAGGAGGGTATAATGAGAGGAGGGAAGGGGGTACAGGAGGGTATAATGGGAGGGGGGTACAGGAGGGTATAATGAGAGGAGGGGGGAGTACAGAGGGTATAATGAGAGAAGGAGGGAGGGGGGTACAGGAGGGTATAATGAGAGAAGGAGGGAGGGGGGTAGAGGAGGGTATAATGAGAGGAGGGAGGGGGTACAGGAGGGTATAATGAGAGGAAGGAGGGGGGTACAGGAGGGTATAATGGGAGGGGGGTACAGGAGGGTATAATGAGAGGAGGGGGCAGTACGGGGAAAAGTGAGACTCCCGTCTAGATCGGAGAACTCCATTGGTGGGATGTCAGTGTTGGCGTTGGGAAGAGATCGGCAGACTCCTCCCCTCCCCTGAAATGTCGGTTTTCGGTGGACTGACCTCCACCTTTGTTTTCTCTATTAGAGGGACGTGTGAAGGACATCGGCAGCAATCGCCCCAAACTGGTGAGCCCCGGAACAGAGCTGTCCTATAGATGACCTTTGCCACTGTCCCCTTTTACTAGTCTCCCCTCCATGTTTCCTGCAGGGGGCGCTGCACACAGCCACAGATGTGAAGAAATGGATCCCCAGCATCAAAAATGAGATAGAATATTATTTAGAGGTAAGACGGTGCTGAGCAGCGCTACACCAAATCTGTAGAGGAGAGACCTTTATATTTAAATCATAAAACTGCGGCCTCAAAGTGAGATGGAAATAATAAATAGAATTTTGGGTTGTCACCACAATAAGAATAGAGGAGAAATCTTCCAATGGGGACACCAGAGTTCTGGTAACAACCTCACTTTGGAGGGATTTCCTCTCACTTCATGTTTGGCTATGGGACAGAAAGTGAAGGGAGATTTCCCCGATGGGACACAGATGGAGGAAGAAGAATATAAAACTGACAGGGGTTCTAACCCTCCCTTACTCTAGCCAAAATGAAAAAAATAAAAGTTTTGTCTATAGTTCTACTATCAGGGTGGTATAAAGCTGGCCATAGAAGGATGGACATGCAATGAAGAGTGAATGTGGTGCAGTAGATTTTACTCGGGTGTAACAATTATTCCCGGACTCTCTGCGCTCGTCGTTCACATATATAATATTTCTTCCTCGCTGTCCCCCCAAGAATACTTTCCATCCTCTTTGAAAATTTTGGACTAACGTAGAAGTGCTGACACCTACTGGTAAGACTAGGAATTGCATCAAATAACCATCCCAACAAAACCAATCTATTACTAAATCCACCCGCTTTGTGATGAATGGGTGAAAGTCAACTTATTTATTCGTTTTTTTTCTCAAAGCTTATGTATTATTATATTAAAGAGAAGCTCCGCTCCAGTCAATTTTGTGTTTTTTATTAAAAGCCAACAGGTACAAAAAGTGTAGCTCCTGACTTTTAACCACTTAAGCCCCGGACCATTTGGCTGGCCAAAGACCAGAGCACTTTTTTGCGATTCGGGCACTGCGTCGCTTTAACTGACAATTGCGCGGTCGTGCGACATGGCTCCCAAACAAAATTGATGTCCTTTTCCCCCCACAAATAGAGCTTTTTTTTAGTGGTATTTGATCACCTCTGCGGTTTTTATTTTTTGCGCTATAAACAAAAAAAAGCGTCAATTTACAAAAAAAAACACATTATTTTTTACATTTTGCTATAATAAATATCCTCCAAAAATGTATAAAAAAAGTTTTTTTTCCCCCTCAATTTAGGCCAATACGTATGCTTCTACATATTTTTGGTAAAAAAAAAAAAGCGCTTATTGATTGGTTTGCGCAAAAGTTATAGCATTTACAAAATAGCATTTTTATAATTTTTTTTTTTTTAACTAGTAATGGCGGCGATCAGCGATTTTATATTTTTTTTTTATTTTTTTTTTTTTATCGTGACTGCGACATTATGACGGACACATCGGACATTTTTGACACATTTTTAGGACCATTGCCATTTATACAGCAATCGGTGCTATACAAATGCCTGTGTAAATGACACTGGCAGTGTAGGGATTAAGTGTGTCCTAGGGAGTGTTTCTAACTGTGGGGGGTGTGGCTACATGTGACACATCACTGATCTCTGCTCCCGATCACAGGGAGCAGAGATCAGTGACACTGTCACTAGGCAGAACAGGGCGAAGCTTGTTTACATTAGCATCTCCCCGTTCTTCCTCCCCCATGAGACGATCGCGGGTATCCTTGCGGCGATCGAGTCCGCGGGACCCGCAGCCCGACTCACGGAGCTTGCCGCTGGCATGCGCACGCCCACAGGCCACCTCTTTAGCAACATCTGGAGGTCCGCTAATTGCAGATCCCTGACATAGAACTAAGGGTTGGAGAGTGAAAAATATGGTGCAGCTTTGCTTTGGAGCCAATCGGCTTCTAACTTCAAAATCCCTAAACATTATTATTATTTTTTTTTTTTTCCTAACACCCTAGAACAGGGATCTGCAATTAGCGGACCTCCAGCTGTTGCAAAACTACAATTCCCATCATGCCTCTGCCTCTGGGTGTCAGGCTTGTGGCTCTCAGTCTTGCTATGCCTCATGGGACTTGTAGTTCTGCAACAGCTGGAGGTCCGCTAATTGCATATCCCTGCCCTAGAGATTAAAATGGTGCTCATTGCAATACTTTGTCACACTGTATTTGTGCAGCGGTATTACAAGCACACTTTTTTTGGAAAAAAAACACTTAAAAAAAAAAAAAATAAGGCAACAGTAAAATTAACCCAATTTTTTTTTTATATTGTGAAAGATAATGTTACGCCGAATAAATTGACACCGAACATGTCGCGCATCAAAATTACGCCCGCTTGTGGAATGGCGACAAACTTTTACCCTTAAAAATCTCCATAGGCCACGTTTAAAAAAAATTCTACAGGTTGCATGTTTTGCGCTAAAGAGGAGGTCCAGGGCTAGAATTATTGCTCTACCGATCGGGGCGATGCCGCACTTGTGTGGTTTGAACACCGTCTTCATATGCGGGCGCTACTCGCGTATATGCGTTCGCTTCTGCGCTGGAGGGGGCGCATTTAAAAAAAAAAAAAGTTTTCAATTTCTTATATATACAAGGTTCTTAGGAATAAAAGTAACTTTTTTTTTTTTTTTTTTTTATTACAAGGAATGTAAAAATCCCTTGTAATAGAAAAAAAGTATGACAGGTCCTCCTTAAATATGAGATCTGGGGGTCAAAAAGACCTCACATCTCATATTTACACTAAAATGCAATAATAAAAAAAAGTCATTTGAAAAAATAAAATAAAAAAATGGCCCTTTAAGAGTTATGGGCGGAAGTGATGTTTTGACGTCGCTTCCGCCCTACAATGATATGGAGACGGGTGAGGGCCGTCTTCCCCCTCACTCATAATAGGGAGAAGAACCCGATCGCTACCTACGGCTCCGGTAAGCGGCAGAGAGTGGCGGGGGGGCCCTCTCCCGCCGCCGATAAAAGTGATCTTGCGGCGAATCCGCCGCAGAGACCACTTTTATCGGAAATCGGACCACCCGCTGAAGAAGAGGAGACAGGGGTCATGGCAGCTAACAATGAGGGAGAATACGAGACCATAGCGGACTCACGAATGCTCACATCGGGACAAGAAAGCTCAAGAATATAATAAATGAAAAAATGGTAAACTTTATTAGAAAATTCACGCAAACATGCGCTAACTGCTGCCATAACAACAATATTCCTCTTCAAAATGAAGACGTATATCGTCGCTCGGCAGTCCGGAAGCGGTTAAAGGAGTTGTAAAGGCAAAATGTTTTTTTTATCTTAATGCATTAAGACCTGTGTGTAGCAAAGAGACGGCAGCGGGAGCCATTGGCTCCTCCTGCTGTCAATCACAGCCAATAAGCTATGAATAAGCACTTTTGGTGGTGTGAAATGCGTTAGCTGTTGTTGCTTTGCTGTGATTCATTTGGTGTGATCCTGTTTTATAAATAAAAGGCATTGAATTTGTTTTGGAGTGCGGCTCTCCAGAGTCTTCTAATTATCCACATTGATTACTTGCCGTTGCCTGCACCTGGGTCTCTTCGCTTCTGGAGTAGCTGCTCTTTGTTTTGTGGACCTGCCTGGAGCGGTGGTATTTCTCTCACTGCCCCATAGTTGGTGTCAGTAGAAGGCATGGTACCCCATCACTGGGGTCAGTAGAAGGAACAGTACCCCATCGATGGTGTCAGTGCCTCATAACATTGGTCATGTGACCAGTCATTGGATGGGTGCCATGTTTGTTTTCTCAAGTCATCTTCCAGGGCAGCATCTGAGAGATGGGCTTCTCCTACCTCTCAGATGCTGCCCTGGAAGACTTCCTAGAAAAGGAGTTACCAGGTACCTAACTCCTGTGGTTTTTTTTTTTTTGTGGAAAGAGGTAATTCTGTTTTTCACCTGTAATGATCTTATGATGGGTTACTATTAATAAATGTGTTTTCATTTCACTGCTCAGGCCTTTTTTGACCAACTCTCCCATCCATTTACAGCAATCTCAGCTGAGCCACTATTCAGAAAGAAAGATTGGAGAATTTGAGGGAAAGATCGAGGCCCTAAAGAAAGAGTATCAGAGTTACCTGTGGAAGTTGCGCAGATTAGACCCGTCCTGCAAGGAACACCCATGGAAACTCCGAGGGTACACCAGGAAGAGGACTGCGGATGGCAAAGTGCCATCATGGGTAGACACAGGTATGTAGGTAACGGGGGGGGGGCATGTAGACACAATGGGGGGAATTCAGTAAAGCTGCTGCGCAACTTTTCTGGTGTTAATCCCTCTTGCTAATGTATTACGCCAAATTCATGAAGCATTTGCGACACTTTTGGTTCTGACAGCGACTTGTACACTAAATTCAGGTAGTTCTCAAATGCGTTACTTTTACATTGTGTTGCATTAAAATGCACCACTTTAACCACTTGCTTACTGGGCACTTAAACCCCCCTCAGTCCCAGACCAATTTTCAGCTTTCAGCGCTGATGCACTTTGAATGACAATTGCGCGGGCATACAACACTGTACCCAAATGAAATTTTTATCATTTTTTTTCCGCAAATAGAGCTTTCTTTTGGTGGTATTTAATTACAGCTGGGAGTTTTATTTTTTGCTAAACAAACAAAAAAAGATGCAAAAAAAAAAAAATCCTGTTTTTAATAGTTTGTTATAAAATTTTGCAAACGGGTCATTTTTCTCCTTCATTGAAGTGCGCTGATTAGGCGGCACTGATAGGCTGCACTGGTGGGCACTGATGGGCTGCATTGGTGGGCACTGATGGGCTGCACTGGTATGCACTGATAGGCATAGTTAAGGCGGCACAGATAAGGCGGCACCGATGGGCACAGATAAGGCGGCACTGATGGGCAAAGATGGGCACAGATAAGATGGCACGGATGGGCACTGATAGGTACCACTGATAGATGGGACTGATGGGCACTGATAGGTGGCACTGATGGGCGGCACTGCTGGGCACTGATGGGCGGCACTGCTGGACACTGATGGGCGGCACTGGGGTGCAGCACCTTTGAGGCAGATTGTGGGCAGTGCTGGGTGGCACTGTGGGCACTGCTGGGTGGCACTATGGGCACTGACGGGGGGCACTTACTCTTAATAAGTGGGGCACTGCAGGGGGCAGGTGGGCACTGGCAGGGGGCAGGTGGTCGCTAGCAGGGCTGGCCGTGATCGGGACTGATGTCCCGATCACGGCCGCCAGTGATCGGCTTTTTTTTTTTCTCCTCGCGCTGTCAGCGCGAGGAGGAATAATAGCCGATTACCGGCTCCGTTATATCACATGATCAGCTGTCATTGGCTGACAGCTGATCACGTGATAAGGGGTCGGGATCGACCCCTTGCACGGATCGGTGATCAGGCGAGTCTCATGGACTCGCCGATCACAGAGCGCGCCGCGCGCACCCCTCAGGGGGCGCGCAGGCTGCTCGTACACGGGACGACGTCAATAGACGTAGTCCCGGAAAAGGAGATCCGCGCTGTAGCCGTCAATTGACTATTGCGCGGATCTCAAGTGGTTAAATTGCTTCGCATTGAATGCACCAAATGTAAAAGTGGAGCTAATTAACGGCTTCAATACCGGGCACTTTCACACCCTTCTTGCCCAGGCCAATTTTCAGGTTTCAGCGATGTTGCACTTTGAATGACAATTGCGCGGTCATGCAACACTGTACCCAAACAAATTATTATTATTTTTTTTTCAGACAAATAGAGCTTTCTTTTGGTGGTATTTAATCACCACTGGGGTTTTTTATTTTATGCTGAATAAAGATCAAAAATTTTGCAAAAAATAAATGTTTTTTTTGTTTCTGATGCATAACATTTTGCAAATTAAATAATTGTTCTTCAGAAATGTAGGCCAAAACGTATTCTGCTCCATTTCTTTGGTCAAAATAACCTAAATCAGTTTATATTATTTAGTCTGTAGGAAAGTTATAGAGGCTACAAACTACAGCCGTGGCCAAAAGTTTTGAGAATGAAACAAATATAAATTTTCACAAAGTCCGCTGCCTCACTGTTTTTAGATCTTTTGGGAAAATGTTACTCTTGTATGCTGAAGTATAATTACAAGCATTTCATAAGTGTCAGAGGCTTTTATTGAAAATTTTGTGAAGTTTATCCCTTTCATGACTAAGCCTATTTTTGGCATTTGGTGTTTACAAGTTAAAATCCATATTTTTTTGCTAGAAAATTACTTGGAACCCCCCAAACATTATATATATTTTTTTTTAGCAGAGACTCTAGAGCAGTGATGGCGAACCTTGGCACTCCAGATGTTTTGGAACTACATTTCCCATGATGCTTAGGCACTCTACAGTGTAGTGGAGCATCATGGGAAATGTAGTTCCAAAACATCTGGGGTGCCAAGGTTCGCCATCACTGCTCTAGAGAATAAAACGGCGATTGTTGCAATATTTAATGTCGCACGGTATTTGCGCAGCGTTGTTTTAAACGCAACTTTTCGGGAAAAGGGACACTTTCATGAATTAAAAAAAAAAAACGAAACAGTAAAATTAGCCCAATTTTTTTGCATAATGTGAAAGATGATGTTACGCCGAGTAAATAGATGCCAAACATGTCACACTTTATAATTGCTCGCACTCGTGGAATGACGACAAACTACGGTACCTAAAAATCTCAATAGGCGACGCTTTCATATTTATTTATTTTTTACGGTTACCAGGTTAGAGTTACAGAGGAGGTCTTGTGCTAGAATTATTGCTCTCGCTCTGACGATTGCGGCGATACCTCACATGTGTGATGTGATTTTACATATGCGGGCGCGACTTCCGTATGCGTTTTCTTTGCTGTGCGAGCTCGCGGTGACGGGGACGCTTTAAAAAAAAAGATTTAATTTTTTTTTTTTTTTTTATTATTTAAAAAAAAAAATGTTTTTGATCACTTTTATTGCTGTCACAAGGAATGTAAACATCCCTTGTGACAGTAATAGGTGGTGACATGTACTCTTTATGGAGGGATCAGGGGTCTAGAAGACTCCAAATCCCTCCTTTACACTTCAAAGTATTCAGATCGCCGTTTTCGTTCCCTGTAGAGGGATAAATGAGGGCAGGGTAGTTGAGGGTGGGGTGAAATGGGGATTGTGGAGTTTGGGATGGAAAAGGCTGTGATCGCTGGGGGGAAAGTGGATGGGAGGGTCATTGGGAGACATGAGGGCAGAGGTGCCAGCTGGGGGAGGGCAAGAGCACGCAACACAAGGAGGGCACAGTACAGGGGTCACTGCTGCCAGAGCTCTGTTTCCCATTCCTGCATTGTACACAGCCAGAACACAGGCACAGCACACATTGAAGCTGAAATCCTCCAGTTCCCTTACAGCTACAATGTGCACAGTGTATAGCTGGCTACTGGTTGCAATTCCGACCTGTACCATTCTATGATGGGAACGGAAATGCAGTAGCTAGCTATACACTATATGCACATCATAGCTATAGGGGAATGGGATGGGTAGGAGGAGCTCTAAAGCCCCGTACACACGACCGGACTTTTCAACATCCAAAGTCTGACGGAATGATTCCGGCAGACTATTCGATCGTGTGTGGGCTGCAACGGACTTTTGATTCGCAAAAGTCTGACAGACTTTAGAAATGGAACATGCTTAAAATTTTTCCACAAGAACTCTGCCGGACCCAGTTCCTACCGAGAAATTCGCTCGTGTGTATGCTATTCCGACGGACTAAAACCGACGCTAGGGCAGCTATTGGCTACTGGCTATGAACTTCCTTATTCGAGTCGAGTCGTAAGTCATCACGTTAAATCCGTCGGAGTTTGGTGTGATTGTGTGTGGCCAAGTCAGCTCATTCGGAAAGTCCGTCAGAACTCTGCCGGAACTCCGTCAGAACTCCTTCGAAAGTCTGTCGGACATAAGTCTGGTCGTGTGTACGCAGCATTAGTCCTGTGCTCAAGATGTGTGCCATGCGGGGATGGGAGACTTGCGGCAGGGTTGGTGGGGGGGGCTTGGAAGGGGGGGAGCCCACCAATCCCCAATACCCCCCCTAGATTGTGGCACAATCTTGCCTCTGCTACTTGTGCTGGAGTTGTACTGTTACGATCCCCACCCGCTCTCCTCTTCATGCCCTGTGATTGGAGCACTACAGATCCCACCCACATAGGCAGTGCCCGGGTTGGCCTGTGCATTAAGATGGCCCTGGGCTAGAGGAGACAGCCGGCCGGAGGGGAGGAGGAGGAGGAGGCGGCGGCGTTCCACTCCCAAGCTGGCGTTCACGTCCGGCATCGGCGCATTTTCGTGAGTACCAATACTCAAGAAAATGCCTAGTATCGGCGCAACCCTAATTTGTGTCATTCTCAAAACTTTTGGCCACGGCTGTAAGGTGTATATCTGAAAATTGATCAATCCTGATGTACTGACGGCCTCTCTAATTTTTCTTGTCAGGACAGTACAAATATCCCCCATTTTGGAAAGTAGAAAGTCCAAGTTATTTAATAAGAGGCATGGCGAGTTTCTTGGAGTTGTAATTTTTTGGAAAATTAAATAACTATATATATATATATGTGTGTGTGTGTGTGTGTGTATATGTGTGTATATATATATATATATATATAATATTTTTTTTTTACATACTGTCACCAGTGCAGTACAGCTTCATAATATATCTGAGAGCAGAGGGCGGTACTGGGGGGGGTATAATGAAAGGAGGGGGTGGTACCGAGGGTATAATGAGGAGGGGGCGGTACCGGGGGGGGCATAATGAGCGGAGGGGGTGGTACTGGGGGTCAAATAATGAGAGGAGAGGCAGTATAGGAGGTGTAAAGGGAGGAGGGATTGGATTGGTGGCATTGCTAGATCATCTCACAAAATGAATGATGGCTGACTCAAATATATTTATTTTTAAGATGAAACCAATAGTGGAAAATTGCTGTACACGCCTGTTCTCTCAAAGAAAGCGAAGGAGGAGCACAGAAGTGACTCGGAGGAGGAAGCCCCACAGGAAAGGGTCAATAAACTGCAGCCACCTTCTCCTGCTCCGGCCTGTATGGATCCGGAAGTCCAGGATGCACCTCTCGTCTTCAACAATGCCAAATCTCAGCCGAGAGACGTCTGGGGGAGATCGGCTTATAACACTGGCGGAGGGGAGACGGCAAAGAAACTCAAAGATATTTTGATGTCGGGTTGTCCGCACCAGAACGTCATCAACTCTGCAAACAACTTGGAGGAGGCGGCGGGAGGAGACCCGCATACTAGTGGGAGAAGCAAGGGGATTATAGGGTTGGACTGTTATTCATCTTCTGATGAGGAAAGCTAACACTTGCCTATATCTAAGGGCTCCCTTATTTATATTTTTTAATATCCTACAAACTTTATTATCCAATACTGTTTTCAATAGTGGTAATAAAATATATTTTTTTATTTCTATTTTTTTTTTGTGTGTGTTTGTTTATTTTTATTTTTTTAAGTTTATTATGTGGCAAAAATAATAAAAAATAAAAATAAAAAGCATTGCATTTCCAGCCATGTTCTGTCCTAAAATCATAATTTTGTTGCATCTCAGTGCTGCCTTTTTTTACCACTTCCAATTTACAGAGCATCTGGAAAGTATTCACAGCGCTTCACTTTTTCCACATTTTGTTATGTTGCAGCCTTATTGCAAAATGGATTCAATTTATTATTTTCCTCCCAAATTCTACAAACAATATCCCATAATGACAACGTGAAAGAAGTTTTGTTTGAAATATTTGCAAATTTTATTAAAAATAAAAAAACAAAATAAAATCCCATGTACATAAGTATTCACAGCCTTTGCTCAATACTTTGGTGTAGCACCTTTTGGTACCAAAAGTCTTTTTGAGTATGATACTACAAGCTCGGCACACCTATTTTCGGGCAGTTTCTCCCATTCTTCCTCTGATTGGCTACCACAGTGATCAGTCATTGTGAATCCCACCACGCCTGCGTTTCTCTCTCTCTGTGAATGGAGAGGAAAGATACATTCTGTCTCTCTCTCTGCTTGCAGAGAGACAAAAAAAATAAAAAAAAGCGTGTGTAAAAATACAGAAACTAATAATACCTAGATCAAGGTCTGATCTACAGTAGGTCAATGCGAGGGTTGGTGTTTGGGACAAGGATCAAGGTCAGTATATTTTGGGATGGATTTTTTTATTTTTTTTAAAATTAAAAATAAAATAAAATTTGCGTTAGAACCAAAAAAAGTGCACACTATTGTTTCTGGCCCGTACTAAGGGGTACAAACAACAACTAACAGACATACATGTGGTATTGCTGTGATCGTCAGGAGCAGGAGAATTTATTTTGGGTTCTTTGGTGGTAGAAGATGGTAGTAACAAGAAATCTACAGCTAAATGTTAAAAAAAAAAAATTTGAAGATATCCATAAACATAACGCCCCTTTCACATGGCAAGCCCGCTCGGATCCGCCTTTCCATTTTTCTGGCGGATCTGAGCTGGCCATCCATTGACTCCTATGAGGAGAAGAAAGTGAGCGGAGATGTGTCCACTGACACCCGTCTGCCATCCGATCCGAGCAGATGAAAACGGACATGCTGTCCGATCCCTCCATAGGAATCAGTGGCGCTCTGACAGGCCCCTCCCCGCTCAGTGATCAGGGATGGATCCGCCTGGCTCAGCAAAGATCAACGGAGCGATCTCCTGCTGAGCCGGCGGACTCCGCTTAAACGGATCCGCCTTGTGTGAATGAGGCCTTAAAGCGGGAGTCCGCCGTTTTTTTTTTTTTAAAGCCAGCAGCTACAAATACTGCAGCTGCTGACTTTTAAAATAATGACACTTACCCACCCAGCGCGCCCGCGATGTCGGCACCCGAAGCCGATCTCTCGATCGTCTCTCGGGTGCTGCTGCCGCCATCTTGGGTATGGGAATCAGGAAGTGGAGCCTTGCGGCTTAAGTTCCCTGTTCCCTACTGCGCATGCGCGAGTCGCGCTGTGCAATAAGGATGGTCCCCGCTGTCTCTGGGATCCGTGTGATTCCCAGCAGACAGCGGGGGACCTTCGGAAAGGGGCGTAGATTCTGCGGAAAGGGGCGTACCTTCTGCAGAATCTACGCCGGAAGTGGGTGCAGATACCTGTACTGTACAGGTACCTGCACCCCCCTCCCCCCTGAGAGGTGCCAATTGTGGCGCCGGAGGGGGGGAGGGTTCCAATGAGCGGAAGCTCCACTTTAGGGTGGACCTCCGCTTTAAACACCAAATGAAAGCCGAATTTGTCTTGAAAAAAATAAATAAAAATGCGGTATAATCCACCTGAATGCACAAAGTAGTTGTGACGATATGTACGGTTTTACTAACACGTGTCAAAGTTGCAAAACTGTGCTTAGGCATTAATATTTGTTTTACCCTTAGGCATGAAGGGGGTTCATTAAAAAAAAAAAAAAAATAGAGTCACCGGCATAATAATTGGGAGATTCACCTTTTGGTATTAGGAAGTTGCTGCATCCACCTCATCAGAGCACATCTGTGGGGTGAAATTAGAGACGATCCCAATTGTGACGGTCACAGACACAATGCAGGCGCGCTGCGGACACCAGCGGGCTCGCCCCTTCCATGATCAGCATTGAATGAGCCTTTCTCGTCTCCAATTATTTCTACAAAAAGTATTGACCGATGTTTGTATTTCGCACAAGGTGGCTGAGCAGCTGCAGCTCGGTTAAATTACAGCCCATTATATTAAAATCAATAATGCGGTATGAGTACGGGCGGGGGGGAGGGAGGGGCTTACCTGGGAGATTGCATTTCCTCCGTTAATTAAAAACAAAAAATGATGTTCTCTCTAATTAGTTTCACCTGTTCTGCACCAGATGAAGGGTAAAGAGAAATCGGAGCACAGACCTTCTGGCTGATGGGGAACTACAAGTCTCAGCCGGCCCTTCCAGCCAAGCTCGTTGGGGATGTAGTTCTCAATCCCCTAGAAAGCAAACACCCTGGGGCAAGGCCGCCCTTCACCCCTCTCTGTTGCACATGTTATATGGCACTATTTTGCACAAGGAGGGTGTTAAAGTAAAATTGCTGCCTAATGCTGGTCATTATCCAGGCAAAAAAATCGGCCAAAGCGCGTTTTTGAAAAAGGAACCCACGCCGGTGAGAGCAAACAATATTCATGTAATGAGCGATTTTCAAATAAATCTAATATTTGTGGAAATTATGCAAAGATTTTTATAATATTTCTATATTTTTCAAAAAAAAAACCCTAAACAAAACATTGCAATAAAGTGTTTAATATTGCATTATTTTGGTCTTTTTTTTTCCAGGGAACATTTAACCACTTGCTTACTGGGCACTTAAACCCCCCTCCCCCTCCTATCCAGACCAATTTTCAGCTTTCACGCTAATGCACTTTGAATGACAATTGCGCGGTCATACAACACTGTACCCAAATTAAATTTTTATCATTTTTTTTCCCCCCCAAATAGAGCTTTCTTCTGGTGGTATTTGATCACCTGTGCGATTTATTTTTTTTATAAATGAAAAAGACCGAATTTAAATTTTTTTTTTGTTTTAAAATTTTACAACGGGTACATTTTGTCTGTCATTGATGTCCACTGATAAGGCAGCACTGATGGGCACCGATAGGCAGCACTTCTAGGTGGCACTGATTGGTACCACTGGTGGGCATTGATAGGTTGCACTTGTGGGCACTGTTGGTCGGTATAAATGAGGCATAATTGCCTCTTCCTCTTAGGGACCGATGTCCCTTTAAGATAAGCCGGCGATCGGCTTTTTTTTTCTCCTCCGCTGTCAGACTCCTTTCACACCACACCGCCTGTTGCGTCGGCGGTAAAACGCCGCTATTTTTAGCGGCGTTTTACCGCCGGATTTGTGGCGCATTTCAGCCGCTAGCGTGGTGCTTTTACCCCCTGCTAGTGGCCGCGAAAGGGTTAAAACTGCCGGCAATACGCCGCAATAGCGGCGTTTTGCCGGCGGTATTACAGCGCTGCCCCATTGATTTCAATGGGGAGCAGCGGTGGAGGAGCGGTAAACACACCGCTCCTTCACCGCTCCAAAGAAGCTGCTGGCAGGACTTTTTCCTGACGTCCTGCCAGCGCACCGCTCCAGTGTGAAAGCCCTCGGGGCTTTCACACTACACACAATGGTGCAGCTTCTTTAGGGCGGATTGCAGGCGCTATTTCTAACGCTATAGCGCCTGCAAAACGCCCTGGTGTGAAAGGGGTGTAAGTGTGAGGAGAAAAAAAAAAAAAAAGATCACTAAGCTTTTGTTTACATCATGTGATCAGCTGTCATTGTTTACATCATGTGACAGCTGATCACATGGTAAGGGATCGGGATCGGCCCCTTACTCAGATCGGTGATCACCCGAGTCTCATTGACTCGGTGATCATGGCGCACACAGGAATTCACATCTGCGCTGTGGCCGTCGTTGGGCCATATTGCAGATGTCAGGTAGTTAAAGAAACAAAAAGGTATTAAAAATAAATCGCCTGTCTTGATTGTATGTTTATTGTGTGTATTCTTGCGATGCTGTAACATGAACAAATCCAGAATATTGCTGGACTCCTCGTTATCTTTATTAAAGCATTAAAAAGGACATCACAGGTATGACAGGAACATTAAAAGACGACGCGTTTCACACTAAATTCAGCACTTACTCAAACCTCATCTACATGTAAATGAGGTTTAAGTAAGCACTGAATGTAGCCTGAAACCTTTTAATGTTTCCGTCATTTTAATGTGGGGGGGTCGGCAACCTGTCTGGCCCATCAGCGCACATGATAATTTCACGTGATCTCCCGGCCCGCGGCAATTTTTTGTAGAGCCGGAGGTTAGCTTTCTTGGGATAACAACTGATGTAAGTAAAAAGCCGCTCGGCTGTTATGGCCAACGTCCTGTCCTCCCGCAGCTCTCCCGTCCCACCGGGAAGGCCCGAGCGACCAGCTGGCACATCCGCCGGCTGGCCGGAGACCCAGACGAAACCGGAATCAGCTTTGATCGGGGCCCGGTGTAGTGTCATATTTTGCTCCCCATCATAGAATGCTCCGGAAGTGACGTTGAGGCCAGAAATTTTGCACTGCGCCTGCGCGATGCGTTCCAAATGCTTGTACCATGCGTTCCAGAGGATTTCCGACAATGTAGTTCAGTGAAACCGTCAGATAATGTCACGGGAGTGAGGGGAGGCAATTGTCACATTAACTTTAGACAGAGCAGAGAGCGGCGGAGAGAGAGCGGGTAACCGTGGCTCAGGGAGGGGATTACCTCCCCTCACTTCTCTGACATTATCTGATGGTTTCACTGGTCTGCATTGTCGCAAATCATTTGGAACGCATGGCGCAAGTGTTTGGAACGCATCGCGCATGCGCAGTGCTAAATTTCTGGCCGCAACGTCACTACCGGAACATTCTATGATGGGGAGCAAAATATGACACTACATCGGATCTAGTAACCCGGAAGTGATGTCATTACATCACTTCCGCTTTACAGAAGACTTAAAGGCGACAAATAAAAATAAAAATAAAAATAAAATGACAGTATTCAAAACAGCCAAACCTGGCGCTTTGAATGCTTTTAAGTGCAAAAGAGCTATTTGGGGTCTTACTGACCCCAGATCCTTACGTAAAGAGTACCGGTCACCAGGGTGGATTTGATTTAAATCATGATTAGAATCACTAGTAAAAAAGCTTGATTTAAATCATAATTTTTAAAGAGCAACTGTCATCTCTGTCCCACTGTTGGCCCCTCCTCTGTCCCGCTATTGGCTCCTCCTCTGTCCCGCTGTTGGCTCCTCCTCTGATCCGCTGTTGGCTCCTCCTCTGACCCGCTGTTGGCTCCTCCTCTGACCCACTGTTGGCTCCTCCTCTGACCCGCTGTTGGCTCCTCCTCTGACCCGCTGTTGGCTCCTCCTCTGTCCTGCTGTTGGCCCCTCCTCTGACCCGCTGTTGGCCCCTCCTCTGACCCGCTGCTGGCTCACTGACACTCCCATTCACTTTAATGGGATGGCTGGTGATGCGGCAGTGACACAAGGTGAGGGCCGTGGCGCCAGCAGGTGAGTGGACACCCGCTAACAGGCGCTGTCATGATGGATCTGAAACGACAGGTGCTCTTTAAATGTAAGGACTTATTCTTGCTGTTAGTTCAAATCTTTAATATTTGCAAACAAAACGAAGGTTTCCCATTTAGAATAAGAAGCTGTCAGGTTAGGAAAACAGCGATATCGGAACCGATTCAATCATACAGTTTGCAGTGTACGTAGATTTGAAAAACAATGGGATAAAAGGAATATTCCTGAACTTTGTTTTTGTCTCATGGTTACTGTGATATTTGTGAATGCATCAATGCAATGCATGTTATCTCATCTTGCAGAGCTTGGATTCATTGAATGAGTTTACCAAAAATGTAAATATTGCAGAATATACAGCCTCATGTTACAGAACTAAGCTCCATTTCATGCTAAGTAAAGTAAATTATTAATGTATCTTAAATACTATAATGACATGCTGATAGGTTAATTGGATCCTGTCTAAATTGGTCCTAGTATATATGTATGAATGTGAGTTAGGGACCTTAGATTGTAAGTTCCTTGGGGGAGGGACTGATGTAAATGTACAATGTATATGTAAAGCTCTGCGTAAATTGACGGCGCTATACAAGTACCTGAAATAAAATAAAATAATAAAAATAGAAAACTATCTTTAGATTGATTTTTACTCCAAAAGCATTTTATTAAAATTAATTTAATAAAAAGCAAAAAAAAATTGATTTAAATAAAAAAAATCAGATTTATTTTTTTGTTTTTTTAATTATAGATTTATAGCCACCCTGCCGGTCACTGCCTAGAACTGTCACAGGGGATGTTTACATTCGTTTTTACAGAAAATAAAAGTGATCAGAAAAGAAAAAATGTAATTACCGTAAATTAAAAAGGGACAGTCTAAAAACAAAATAAAATAAGAAAAAAATTAATAAATTTAAAGCGCCCCCATCCCTCCGTGCTCGCACGCAGAAGCACACACATACGTAAGTTGCGCCAGCAAATTTAAACGGTGTTCAAATCACACATGTGAGGTATCGCTGCGATCGTTAGAGCGAGAGCAATAATTCTAGTGCCAGACCTCATCTGTAACTCCAAACTGGCAACCTGTAGAATTTTTTAAAGCGTGACCTATAGAGATTTTTAAGTACCGTAGTTTGTCGCTGTGGCGGAGGCTTTTGGAGGGGACTGAATGCTAGCCTCTTGCCTATAGACTATGGGCCCTGGCATTTGAGGGAGCTGCAAGCATTTAGGAAGATATTCTGTTATGTAATGCATTAATGCGGGAGTAAACCCACTGCCATTTTTTTTTTTTTTTACACCTGTAAGGGGAAAGGCATAATGAGCTAGTATGCACCGCATACTAGCTCATTATGAAATACTTACCTTAGAATGAGGCGCTGGCATGTCACTCGGTCCACGCCGAGGGAGCCGACACGTTTCCTCAGTGTGTCTTCCGGGTATCCGGGCTCCAGCGCTGTGAGTGGCCGGAGCCACGATGTCGCATGCGTGCGGGAGTTTTGTTCCCGGCAGTGTCCGGCGTCTGCCGGACATTCAGCCGACAAATCCCCAGAGCGCATGCGCTGCTGAAGTCAGCAGCTCATTGCGCAGGGAATATCTCATAAACCGTACAGGTTTAGGAGATATTCTTTTTACCTACAGGTAAGCCTTATTGTAGTATGTATTGTCTATACAATCGCTTTAACCACTTGCCTACTGGGCACTTAAACACCCTTCCTGCCCAGACCAATTTTCAGCTTTCGGTGCTCTCACACTTTGAATGACAATTACTCAGTCATGCAACACTGTACCCAAATGAAATTTTTGTCCTTTTTTTTCCAACAAATAGAGCTTTCTTTTGGTGGTATTTGATCACCTCTGGGGTTTTTATTTTTTGCGCTATAAATGAAAAAAGACCGAAAATTTTGAAAAAAAAAAAACTGCATATTTCTTTGTTTTTGTGACAAAATTATGCAAATTATAAATTTTTCTTCATAAATTTTGGCCACAATTTATACTGCTACATGTCTTTGGTAAAAAAATAACCCAAATTAGCGGATATTATTTGGTCTCTGTGAAAGTTAGAGAGTCTACAAGCTGTGGTGCGAATCATACAAAATTGATCACATCTGATGTACTGGTGGCCGATCTCGCTTCTTGTGACCCGAACAAGTCAGGAAAGTACAAATACCCCCCAAATGACCCCTTTTTGGAAAGTAGACATTCCAAGGTATTTAGTAAGAGGAATAGTGAGCTTTTTTATGTTGTCATTTTTTTCCCACAATTCTTTGCAAAATTAAGATTTTTTATTTTTTTTATTTTTTTCCACAAAATTGTCATTGTAATAGGTTATTTCTCTCACATGGCATGTGTATACCACAAATGACACCCCCCAAAAAATTCTGCTACTCCTCCTGAGTATTACAATACCACATGTGTGAGACTTTTTCACAGCCTGGCCACATAGAGAGGCCCAACATGCAGGGAGCGCCATCAGGTGTTCTAGGAGCATAAATTACACATCTAACTTGTTGACTACCTATTACACTTTTAAAGGCCCTGGAGCACCAGGACAATTACATGTGACACCGATGACAGATGGCACTGATACGTGGCAATGATGACACTTATACGTGGCACTGATTACACGTGGCACTGATGACAGATGGCACTAATACGTGGCACCGATGACAGATGGCACTGATAAGTGGCATTGATGACACGTGACACTGACAACAGATGGCACGTGACACTGACAGGTGGCACTGATGACAAATGGCACTGATACGTGGAACTGATGACAGATGGCACTATGTGGCACTGATGACAGATGGCACTGGGGACAAATGGCACTGACAACAGGTGGCACTGGGGACAGATAGCACTAACAGGTGGCACTGGGGACAGGTGGCTCTGGGGAGGATGGCACTTTTTTTTTTTACTTACGGCCGCTGCAGCCATTCATCTCTCCCTTCTCACACGCTGTCTGTGTGAGGAGGGAGAGCGGCGCTGAGAGATGATCTCATATGTTTACATATGAGATCATCCCTCATTGGATAGGCCGATCGCGCTGTAAACGGCCGCTGTGATTGGCCGTTTACAGCGATCTGTGACTGGCTGTGTCCGAGGGACACGGCCAGCACAGAACTTTCCCGATGCGCGCTCGCGGGAGCGCGCATTGCGGAAGTAAACAGGAGGCTGTCCAGGGACGGCCTCCCGGCAGTTAGCGTCCGCTCTGTAGCCGTCTTTCGGCTATAGGGCGGGCGCAAAGCGGTTAAGGAGGCTATGGTGGTCTCTGCCAGCTTGGGACTCAGTGGACAGATTTATGCGAAAGGAATGCTGATTGAGATCTGCAAAGCCTGAGTCTTTCACCCAATAGTTTATTGTGCTCATTTACACACTTTTGTCTCCTAGCAAACTATTGGGGGTGTGTTTCTACTTCTGTGTATTGTAAGTTGGGAGCGAGTAGATGGCAAGTCTACCCTGAGAGGTCATATTATTATTATTATTATTATTGATTTATATAGTGCCAACAGTTTACGCAGCGCTTTACAATGTATAGGGGAGACAACACAATGAGTCACCTAGTCTGGAGAAACAATTAGTAAACTAGCTCATGTTAATTAGGTTTCTGGTTACAGTTTGTATTGTCAGCCTGCTGTATATATTTGCGTGTCATCTCAAATAAATCAGCTCAGTCCATGTTCGGCAACCAAATGAGTATGGTCTTGTTTTGTGGTTGTTAGCGGTTGGAATTTCTGATATCTATATTCAGACTGGGAGGAAGCGGTATATGACGAAAGCACTCAAGTGGCGTGTGGGACGTTTCGTTACAGTCACCATTCCACGAGTGTGCGCAATTTTAAAGCGTGACATGTTAGGTATCTTATTATTATCTTCACTTATTAGCAGGTGAATGTGGCCCTCCATGCATTCACATACATAGAAAACAGGCCCTTAGGTGGAAAAAGGTTGCTGACCCCTGTTTAAATGCTTCAACTGTTTCCACTGCATTTCTATTGAAGTCAATGGAACCAAAAACACAACCTGCTGCGGGGGGGGGGGGGGGGGGAAAGCCCCTGACCCTTTCCAAAAAATAAAAAAAACGCACTGGTGGAAAACGCACAGATGTGATGTGAACATGACCCTTAGGAAACCATGTTAAATAAACTGTAGTACGTTTCTGCAAAACTGAAAAAAACCCTTAGGTGTGAATCTGGTCTAATAAGAAGGCACTGACAATCATACATTGCGATAATACTAATATATGCGTTTTCCCATGAAATACAGCAACGCACAGATGTGAAACCAGCCTTTTTCCTATCTTTTCCTAGTGCATGGAAAACATCAATCTCCTTCTAAGGGCTCTCTCTCTCTCACATGGGGTGGACTCTGCCAGCGGATCAGCCTGCTCAGGAGGGAATCTGTCCAATGATCCCCAATGAGCAGGCGGATGGCAGGTCCGTGTCCGCTCCACTCACGTACGTACATAGGCACAGACCGCTCTCCTCTATGGGCGGTCAGACGTAAACAGTCCGCGCCTGTCCGTTTCCATCCAACTATCATCCGATCTGCAAGTCGGATGGGGAACGGATCCCCATCCATCCATTTTTGGCAGATAGAATCGGATGTTGGCGGGTGCCAACGTACATTTCCATTGACTCCCGCCGCTCCATAGAGAGCAACGGAGGGTCCAATTAGGTACGCCTGAAAAACAAACCTAACAACAAACCAACCTTAAATGTAAAGGAAGATTCCAGGTTTCCAGCTTAGACCAATGTTACTACACTATATTGCCAAAAGTATTGGGACACCCGCCTTTACACGCACATGAACTTTTATGACATCCCAGTCTTAGTCCGTAGGGGAACAATATTGAGTTGGCCCAGCCCTTTGCAGCTATAACAGCTTCAACTCTTCTGGGAAGGCCGTCCACAAGGTTTAGGAGTGTGTCTATGGGAATGTTTGACCCTTCTTCCAGAAGCGCATTTATGAGGTCAGGCACTGATGTTGGGTGAGAAGGCCTGGCTCGCAGCCTCCGCTTTAATTCATCGCAAAGGTGTTCTATCGGGTTGAGGTCAGTACTCTGTGCAGGCCAGTCAAGTTCCTCCACCTCAAACTCGCTCATCCATGTCTTTTATGGACCTTGCTTTGTGCACTGGTCCAAATCATTTGGTGGAGGGGGGATTATGGTGTGGGGGTTGTTTTTCAGAGGTTGGGCTTGGCCCCTTAGTTCTAGTGAAGGGAACTCTTAAAGCGTCAGCATACCAAGACATTTTGGACAATTTCATGCTCCCAACTTTGTGGGAACAGTTTGGGGACGGCCCCTTCCCGTTCCAACATGACTGCACACCAGTGCACAAAGCATGCACGGGCATGCAAAATTTTAAAGCGTGACGTGTTTGGTATCTATTTACTCAGCGCAACATCATCTTTTATATTTTACAAAAAAAATTGGGTTATGTATTATGTTTTAAAGTGGTAGTAAATTCTATTTTTTATTTTTTTACTTGTACCTACAGGTAAGCCTATAAATAATCCTTACCTGAAGGTACAGTAAATATCTCCTAAACCTGCACCATTTAGGAGATATTCACACTACATGCAGCCAGTGATGTCACCGGCACATGCCCTCTGAAGGGACAGCATATATCTGTGCCCTCCCTTCAGAGTTCCATGCTGCGGCCATGACGCCTATGTGCATGCGTGGGAGTGACATCATCGCGGCTCAACCAAGCAGACGGCCGGAGCGCTCAAACCTGGAAGGAAGACCGGGTGAAGATGGAAGCCCTGTCATTGGTCACAGCATGCTGCTGGAGAGCTTTGTTCTAAAGTAAGTATATTCATAATGTGCTTTAGCATGTGATGCATACAAAGCACATTATGCCATTGTCTTGCAGGTTTTTATTTTTTTAACCACTTGCCAGCCGCCTCTCCACCTTGTCCATTCAGAGAACGCTTTGCATTCCTTCAGATAATGGAAAGCAGTCTCTGAACGGCACCCGTGTTCAGAAGGCAACAGGGCAGCCGCTTGGTTCGAGGTCCGCAAATGACAGGAGATCCCTGTAGTAGCGGGGTCTACTATTTCCAGCTTCCAGGGGCACCGGCCAGGTATGGTATACATTGTTACATTGATCCAAGCTGGAACAATGTAACCATGTATAAAATATTTATACCTGGAATTCCTCTTTACCTGCTTACCGACCAGCTGCTGTCATTTTACTGCGACAGGTCGGCTCGATCCCGCAAATCGCCGTAGCTGTACGTCGGTCAGCTACGGCAGGCACGTGTCCGCTGCGTGGCGGGGGAGCTGATGCACCTGGCAAGTGGCCACAATGTCTGCCGGCCACCTGCGATTGCTCCACGGAGAGGCAGAACGGGGATCTGTCAATATAATAACAGACAGATCCCCATTCTGACAGGGGAGTAGAAAGAGTACTGCTGTTCCAAGTGATTAGGAACAGCGATCTCTCTCCTCCTCCAGTCAGTCCCCTTCCCCCCACAGTTAGAAACACCTCCCAGGGAACACTTAACCCCCTTGATCGCCCCCTAGTGTTAACCCCTTCCCTGGCAGTGACATTCATACAGTAATCAGTGCATTTTTATAGCTCTGATCGCCGTATAGATGTCACGGTTCCCAAAAAAAGTGACAACGTGTCTGATCTGTCGGCCGCAATGTCGCAGTCCCGCTAAAAATCACTGATCACCGCCGTTATTAGTAAAAAAAAAAAAAATAAAAAATAAAAAAAATGCCATAAATATATCCCCTATTTTGTAGATGCTATAAATTTCCACAAACCAATCAATATGATTATTGCGATTTTTTTTTTTTTTTTTTTTTTTACCAAAAATATGTAGAAGAATATATATTGGCCTAAACTGATAGACATACTTTTTGCTTTAAAGAGTATCCCAAAAACAAAATAAATATTATTTTTGTTTTTTAAATTGTCGGTCTATTTTTGTTTATAGCACACAAATAAAAAACGCAGAGGTGATCAAATACCACCAAAAGAAAGCTCCATTTGTGGGGGGAAAAAAAAAGGACGTCAATTTTGTTTGGGTACAACGTCGCACGACCGCGCAATCGTCAGTTAAAGAGACGCAGTGCCGTATCGTAAAAAATGGCCTGGTCATTAAGGGGGTAAATCTTCTGAGGTGGTTTAACCACTTCAATACAGGGCACTTATACACCTTCCTGCCCAGACCAATTTTGAGCTTTCAGCGCTGTCGCACTTTGAATGACAATTGCGCGGTCATGCTACACTGTACCCAAACTAAATTTTTATCATTTTGTTCCCACAAATAGAGCTTTCTTTTGGTGGTATTTGATCGCCTCTGGGATTTTTATTTTCTGCTAAACAAATAAAAAAAGACCGAAAATCTTGAAAAAAAAAAACATGTTTTTTTTTTGTTTCAGTTACAAAACTTTGTAAATAAGTAAGTTTTCTCCTTCACTGATGGGCACTGACGAGGCTGCAGTGACGGGCACTGATAAGGTGGCACTGATGGGCACAGATGAGGTGGCACCAATGAAGTGGCACTGATAGGTGGCACTGATATGCGACACAGATACTCATTGATAGGTGGCACAAATAGGCACTGATAGGTGGCACGGATGGGCGGCATGGATAGGCGGCACGGATGGGCATGGCTAGGCGGCACGGATGGGCACTGATAGGCGGCTAGCATGGGCACTGATAGGCGGCCTTGTAATTTAAAGTTTTGTAGGGATGGATGCCAATCAGTGCCAAACAATAATGCATGGCAATCAGTGATGCCCATTGTGAGCACTGATTGGCATCCATTATGGGCACTGATTGGCATCCATTATGGTCACTGTCTGGCATCCCTGGTGGTCTAGGGGGCATACCTGGTGCTGGGCATCTCCTGGTGGTCTGGTGGCATCCCTGGTGGTCCAGTGTGGGCACCCTCGGGGGGGCTGTGCTGATAATCGATCAGCACAGACCCCCCCCGTCAGAGGAGCAGCCGATCGGCTCTCCTCTACTCACGTCTGACAGACGCGAGTGAGGAAAAGCCGATCACCGGCTCTTCCTATTTACACTGTGATCAGCCGTGATTGGACACGGCTGATCACATGGTAAAGAGTCTCCGTCGGAGACTCTTTACCAAGATCGTAGTTGCGGGGTGTCAGACTGACACCCCGCAACAACGATCGCCGCGATGCGCGCCCCCGGGGGCGCGCATCGGCTTAATATCCTGATCACGTCATATGACGTCCGGTCAGGATATTACAACCACTTTGCCACCGTCATTTTGCTATATGGCGGGCAGCAAGTGGTTAATTGGTTCTAACGCCTGAAGGTTTTTTCACCTTAGGATGGCCATACATTATACAAATTTTCTTGTCCAATTTCCCTCAGATTTCCCTTCAACCATGTAGTAGAAGAGCCGGCCTGACTTAATACAATTTGAAAGTGTTCAGGTTTTACCTCATATTATATAGTTTTGGTAAATCTAAAAGAAAATTGTATAATATATGACCAGGCTACATGCATTCTCTGCATTAACGTAAAAAAAAAAAAAAAAAAAAAATCTTCAGTAAGCAGCTCCCCCCAGCCCCCCACTATACGTACCAGAGCCCCGATCTTGATCCAACACTGTGCACGAGAACAGAAGCTCTTTCCGCTCTCTTTCATGTCATTGGCTCAGCCATTGCCTCCCGCCGCTGTCAATCACATCCAGTGAGGAGAGAGCCGGGGAGGCTTGGGTGTGAGACTGCACAAGTGGCCCCAGAGCAAGCAGCTTACTATAGGGGGGCACTTGGCATGGGACCAGGAGCCAGGAGCGCTGGCGGGGGACCTGAGAAAAAGAGGATTGGGGCTGCTCTGTGCAAACCAATTACACAGAGCAGATAAATATAACATGTTATTTTAACCCCTTGCCGACCAGTGCACAATGATATGCGTCGGTATGGCACGGCTGGGAAAATTGGGCATACAGGTATGTCCCCTTTAAGATGCGGCATTGTGGGTGCGCACCTGCCACGTGCTCTGTGACTGTGACTCCCGCAGACTTGATGTCCGCGATCATGTCACGGAGCGGAAGAGTGGAGAGATGTAAATAAGGAATTTCTCCGTTCTGTCTAGTGTCATAACAGAGATCACAGCTCTCTGTCATCGGGAGCAGTGATCTCTGTCATGTGAGTAAAAAAAAAAAACTAACGTTTACAATCAATTTAACCACTTCCCGACCAGCGCACGCCAATGTACGTCGGCAGAATGGCACGGGCAGGCATATTGGCGTACAGGTACCTCCAATCTTTAATGCCGCCCTGCGTGCTGGTCGGGACCCCCGTGAGTCCGGTCGCGGGTCCCGCAGACTCGATCGCTGCGGGCATACCCGCGATCGTCTCATGGGGCGGCTGAACTGGGAGATGCCGTTGTAAACAGCATCTCCCCATTCTGCCTAGCAACAAGTGACGCTGGTCTCTGCTCCATGTGATTGGAGCAGAGATCAGTGTTCACTAAAAGAAAGCCCAGCCCCCCCACAGTTAGTAACACACCCCTAGGGACACTTAACCCCTACAATGCCACCCACTGGTTAACCCCTTCACTGCCAGTGTCATTTACACAGGAATCAATGCATTTGTATAGCACTGATTGCTGTATAAATGACAATGGTCCCAAAAAATGTGTCAAAAATGTCCGATGTGTCCGCCATGATGTCGCAGTCACAATAAAAAAAAAAAAATACAAATCGCTGAGCACCATTACTAGTAAAAAAAAAATTATTAATAAAAATGCCATAAAACTATCCCCTATTTTGCGCAAACCAATCAATAATCACTTATTGCAATTTTTTTTACCAAAAATATGTAGAAGAATACGTATCGGCCTAAACTGAGGGAAATTTTTTTTTTTTTATATATTTTTGGGGGATATTTATTATAACAAAAATAAATAATGCGTTTTTTTCAAAATTGTGAAAATTGTTTGTAGCGCAAAAAATAAAAACCGCAGAGGTGATCAAATACCACCAAAAGAAAGCTCTATTTGTGGGAAAAAAAGGACACCAATTTTTGTTTGGGAGCCACGTCGCACGACCGCGCAATTGTCAGTTAAAGCGACGCAGTGCCGAATTGCAAAAAGTGCTCTGGTCAGGAAGGGGGTAAATCCTTTTAGGGCTGAAGTGGTTAAAAAAAAAAAAAAAAAAAAAAAACAACTAATGTTTACAATCAGTATTGGTAATGGTAGGTTATCCTCGCGCTATAGTGGTAGAATTTGAGCAGGCTGGTGTGGTTGCAGCAAAAACACCGACAGAGGTACAAACCCTCCCCTCAAAGTGACAGTAAGTAAGAAATAGATGGTGTTGCACTCCACGCCTAATAAATTAAATCTAATAACACAATTGATAAATAATCGCATAAAATCTTGAAAACACACTCATGCGATTAAAATTGCTACTAATTATAACTACAAACTTTAGTGCAAAAAATTAATGCCAGGTGAATAATACAGTGCTCGGAGTAAAGCTAGTTCCTACTATTATTCATGAATGAAGGAACTAAAATGATCTATACAATCATAATAAAGTGCCAGATAAAAAATGCAAATCTTAGTAAAATACTTCAAAAGAATCGTGACATCAAACAAATCTGTGTCAGTCCATGAAAGTGCATCCAAGTGACAACATGTGTGCAAAACTTATATATAAAAACCCTATATAATAAATACACAATAAAAAGAATATAGAACGGTGTGTGAAAAATATGTATCACAGAGTACAAAAACAATAGTCCAACAACCGTGATTGCTAAAAGTGTCTCTAAATTAACATAAAAAACTAAGTAATAAAGTTCATGCAGGGAATGAAATAAATCCACGCTGTGCTATGTGAAGAAATTAATCCTGTGAACGACCCCGGGATAATTCCACCAGTGATCTTGCAGCTCCTTAAACGTGGGTGCTCACACACTGAGTGCAGTGGGTACCTTACCTTACTGCTGTCAGTCAGACAGCAATATGCTCCAATATAGCGGTTGTGTCCTCAAATGGGATGTATGTCCTCAGTGGGTGTAGGGATACTCCAATACTTTGTGGTGTATATCCTAAATGCAGTATGGGCGCCCCCAGAACTTTTCCTCCAGATACTCCGCAAAGGATCGCAAGTCAGACCCAAGAAAGAAAAAGGGGGGCTCCAATAGTGAAGTACGTCACACAAATACTTTATTATAAAAGGACCAAGTCCTGGGTACTCACATTTATGCAGTAAAATTCAAACGTTTTTACATCTAACAAACAACGAACGGCTTCCTCGTTCGTACCCCGGACGTCACTTCCGGTATCCTCCTAGGCCAATCCTACGCGTATCGTCATTGATCACGTGACTTCATAGTCACGTGATCAATGACGATACGCGTAGGATTGGCCTAGGAGGATACCGGAAGTGACGTCCGGGGTACGAACGAGGAAGCCGTTCGTTGTTTGTTAGATGTAAAAACGTTTGAATTTTACTGCATAAATGTGAGTACCCAGGACTTGGTCCTTTTATAATAAAGTATTTGTGTGACGTACTTCACTATTGGAGCCCCTCTTTTTCTTTCTTGGGTCTGACTTGCGATCCTTTGCGGAGTATCTGGAGGAAAAGTTCTGGGGGCGCCCATACTGCATTTAGGATATACACCACAAAGTATTGGAGTATCCCTACACCCACTGAGGACATACATCCCATTTGAGGACACAACCGCTATATTGGAGCATATTGCTGTCTGACTGACAGCAGTAAGGTAAGGTACCCACTGCACTCAGTGTGTGAGCACCCACGTTTAAGGAGCTGCAAGATCACTGGTGGAATTATCCCGGGGTCGTTCACAGGATTAATTTCTTCACATAGCACAGCGTGGATTTATTTCATTCCCTGCATGAACTTTATTACTTAGTTTTTTATGTTAATTTAGAGACACTTTTAGCAATCACGGTTGTTGGACTATTGTTTTTGTACTCTGTGATACATATTTTTCACACACCGTTCTATATTCTTTTTATTGTGTATTTATTATATAGGGTTTTTATATATAAGTTTTGCACACATGTTGTCACTTGGATGCACTTTCATGGACTGACACAGATTTGTTTGATGTCACGATTCTTTTGAAGTATTTTACTAAGATTTGCGTTTTTTATCTGGCACTTTATTATGATTGTATAGATCATTTTAGTTCCTTCATTCATGAATAATAGTAGGAACTAGCTTTACTCCGAGCACTGTATTATTCACCTGGCATTAATTTTTTGCACTAAAGTTTGTAGTTATAATTAGTAGCAATTTTAATCGCATGAGTGTGTTTTCAAGATTTTATGCGATTATTTATCAATTGTGTTATTAGATTTAATTTATTAGGCGTGGAGCGCAACACCATCTATTTCTTACTTAATGTTTACAATCACTTTAAACTATAGATTTGGCCAAAATACAGTGATAAAAAGAGCAATGATCTTCTAGAAAGAACAAAAAAACAAAAAACAAACATTTTTGTGATGTTTACTGAACAGCGTATTACATCGGAGGAACATAAAAACATTTTATACAATTTTGGGAAGTCAATCCAGGCCCGGCTGTGGAGCTACACGTCTGTCTTTCCAAGATGGCCGATGTTTTGGTGACGATGGTGCAGTCAGTCTGTCGGTGTTCTGGTTTTTTCGGAAAGCATTAAACGGGCCAAATAGATTTATGTGTTGAACTAATAAAAATGCAGCAGAATGTTACGTTTTGAAGAAGAGGTGTGGATTTCTGGTAGAGGGTGACCATAGCGTTCAATGTAAAAAAAAAAAAAAAAAAAAAGTTCATATTTACAGGTTTTACATTGTCACACTTCAATGGCCTGCGATTGGTCCTTTCACACACAGAGGTCATAGAGATCTGAGAGTGCGAGTCCGGGAAGTCTTCAGTTATCAGCCGCTGCATCCGACGTTGAGGTTTCCATTTCAGCAACTGCGGCCAGAGCCCCTCCCAGATCATCTTTAACGCTCGTATAGCTGGTGAGGAAATAATCTTCTATTTGGCTGAGAAACTCATCGGCAAACGCTGAGCAGGCTGCGCTCACCAGCGTCCTCCGCAGGCACGTCAAGAGCTGTAAAAAAGCAAAAGAGAACATGTATGAAGACCACACTGATATGACCAAAAAAAAGGTTCAAGAGTACAAGATCTGGGGGCAGCTCAGTGGTTGGATGTAAATGGAAGATATCACTGCGCCAACCCAAATGAAAAGTGAAAAAGCTGCTACATAAACATTGCGACAAAGATGCTAAATAACGAATGGTAAATAGTGTAGCGCTAAAGAATGAACACGTATTGTCTATATGTAAATGAATGACACAAAATCAATCATGCAAAAAAATAACAAGAATGGAAATGTGTAAAAGTCCAATAAACGTGAAGGTCCTGGAAAAGAACCGGTGTGAGTCGACCACCAAATAGTGGCTGATCAGGGATGGAATATGATAAGAAATATGCAAAGAATTACAGCTGATATCGATGTTTGCCTTGTTCCTTGTGTGTAATTTGTGTAGCTGAAAAGGCGCTGGTTTATTGTTTATGCAACTTTCTTAAGTCCTGACCAAGGCCTGGGGCAATACTTAAGAAACTAGCAGATATTACCAAATTAGGAAACCTTGTAAAGGCACACTGGCTTTGGCAATAAAGCTGACAATGCACCATGAGTCACCAGTGTGCCAATGGCAGGTTGCCAAATACTACTATAAAGTAACTGTGTACATATTTCCTGGTGTGATTTTGCTGTGGACCTTCTGCTGGAAGGGTCCCTCATCTGTTTGTACTGTACATCTGTAATAAATCTGTCTTCTTATGACCGGAGTTGACTGATCAGTAAGAGAATGGAATTTTACTGACAGAATACACTGGCACTGTACGGCATAAAGCAGGGGTAGGGAACCTACGGCTCGCGAGCCAGATGTGGCTCTTTTGATGGCTGCATCTGGCTCTCACCTCTCAATCCGCGGATTGCGTGGTGTGCCGATCCGTGGATTGAGCCCATAGGAAAGGCTGCAGCTTCGGCCTAGCTCCGGAGCTGCGGCCATCTTGGTACACCCGGCGGCAGCCTAGGTGAGCAGGGCGCTGACGTCGTCATCACCACCCCCCCGCCTCAACTGCTCGTGGATCTGCCTGCCTGCGTAGTGGTAAGCAAGCAGACAATCATAGGGGAGATGTGGATATTACAGTTATAATTGAAATTAGTCGATTCATCGAAAAATTCGTTTTAAACATATTGTATGGCTCTCGTGGAATTACATTTTAAAATATGTGGCGTTCATGGCTCTCTCAGCCAAAAAGGTTCCCCACCCCTGGCATAAAGGGTGGTACATCTTCAACTGAAAAGGGGAAGTATAAGTATATCCACTCTAACCAGAACAGGTGGACTCGAATATCAGTGGCAAAGAGTCATTAACCACTTGCCGACCAGCGCACGCCGATGTACGTCCTATTTTTTAAAGAGGGATATCTCGGTAACGGCAGCAGCTGCTGCCACAACCGAGATATCCATCTCTTCAGGTGCCGGTTGGCTGTACGATAACAGTGGTCTGCGCGGCGGATTCGCCGCGAGATCACCGCTATCGGCGGCGGGAGAGGTGCCACCCCCCTCCCGCACCTTTCGCCGCTTACCGGAGCCGTCGGTAGCGGCGGAGGCGATCGGGTCCTCTTCCTAGCTGGGTATAGGGACAAGTGAGGCTAAGATGGCCCCCCACTCGTCTCTATACCATAGCAGGGCGGAAGCGACGTCAAAACGTCACTTCCGCCCATACCTCTTAAAAGGTATATTTTTTTTAAATGTCATTTTTTCTTTTTTTTTTTTTTGCATTTAAGCCCAAATATGAGATCTGAGGACTTTTTGACCCCCCAGATCTCATATTTAAGAGGACCTGTCATGCTTTTTTCTATTACAAGGGATGTTTACATTCCTTGTAATAGGAATAAAAGTGATCCATTTTCTTTTTTTAAAACAGTGTAAAAATAAATAAAATCAATTAAAATAAATAAGAAAAAAAAAAAAAGTTTTTTAAAAACACCCCCGTCACGACGAGCTTGCGCACAGAAGCGAGCGCATACGTGAGTAGCGCCCGCATATGAAAACGGTGGTCAAACCACACATGTGAGGTATCGCCGCGATCGGTAGAGCGAGAGCAATAATTCTAGCCCTAGACCTCCTCTGTAACGCAACCTGTAGAATTTTTTAAATGTCGCTTATGGAGATTTTTGAAGCTAAAAGTTTGACGCCATTCCACGAGCGGGCGCAATTTTGAAGCGTGACATGTTGGGTATCAATTTACTCGGCGTATCATTATCTTTCACAATATAAAAAAAATTGGGCTAATTTTACTGTTGTCTTATTTTTTTATTCAAAAAAGTGATTTTTTTTTTCCAAAAAAAGTGCGCTTGTAAGACCGCTGCGCAAATACGGTGTGAAAAAAAGTATTTCAATGACCACCATTTTATTCTCTAGGGTGTTAGAAAAAAAACAATATAAAATGTTTGGGAGTTCTAAGTAATTTTCTAGCAAAAAAAACTGTTTTAAACATGTAAACACCAAGTCTGAAAAAGAGGCCTGGTCCTTAAGGGTGCCGAGATCGGCAAATCAACAGAACTTCCCAAGGAACCCAGGACCTCCAGGCAGGTAACCGCCGCACCGGACCTCAGATGTAGAGAACACCAAAGCTGGAATTTGGGTGTAGGAAGGCCAAACTGGACTGCAAAGGAACTCACGTCCAGAAGGTTATGGAAAGAAAAGATGGCGCAATGAAGGGCAATGTGAGAAGGAGAACTAGGAACAGACGATCGGTCTGTACTTCCCGGTCAGAACAGGGATGTGTTTGTTTATATTGACAGATCCCCATTCTGGCTCTCTGAGGAGCGATCGCGGGTAGCTGGCGGAGATCGCGTCCGCCAGCCACGCGCATCAGCTCCCCTGCCGTGCAGCGGACACGTGCCTGCTATAGCTGTAAAACGGACCGACATACAGCTATGGCGATTTTTGCGGGGAGGAGCGGGTACCTGGTTTTGACGGGTACCTGCTCTTACTTCTGGCTCAGATCACCGCAGTGAACTGAGCTGGAAGTTCAACCCCCCTCACCTTCTTTACCTGCAGTCTTCTGGGACACATCACAGGCCCTAGAAGACTACGGGACCATTCACAAGGCGCAGTGCGAGTCACTCTTGCGTAGGAGGAAACAGGCAGTGAAGCTGCAAATTTCCCCCCCCCCCCTAAATCATCACTACTAACACATATCCCCCCTCCCAAAAAAGGTTTTCCCCCTCCTACCACAAATCCCCCCCTTCCCCACCATATTACCGGATAAGGGTCTGATATGGACCTGGGGGGGGGGACCCCCACGCCGATTTTTCAGCGTAGGGATTCCCCTTTAAGTCCATACCTGGTGACGGGGCCAGCGACGCCTCCTTCGCTGGTCCCGGCTACCTGGAGCCACGCTCAAAATGAGCGGACTTTCCTCCGTGTGTGTGTGGGCGAGTCCGTTCATTTCAAAAGTACAGCGGATAGTCTGGCGGACTTAGTCCGCCGTACCTAGTCCGCCGCAAAAGTACCGTGTGTGGGCAGGTAGCTCGTTCGGAAAGTCCGGCGGACAGTCCGCCAGACTAAGTCCGCCGGATAGTCTGCTACATGTGTACGCGGCATAAGAGAAACAAAGTAGGCTTGTTTGGCAGCATGGAGGCAGGAATTGTATTTTAGAAGGGCAGATTTATACATGGTGAAGTCTTGGAGGCATTTGGTTTTTACGCCACAGCCGTTCAAGAGCACAGCAATGTCTCTTGAGATTTCTAGTGTTGTCAGTTTGCCAGGGTTGTAATGGTCGGGGCCTGATTCTGCGTGTGGTTAGAGGAGCGAGTGTATCTAGTGATGATGAGAGTGACCTGTTGTAGACAGAGGTGGCAAGGTCAGGACAGGACAGGGGAGAGATTATATCATAGAGGTGGTCAGTAGCAGAATAGAGAAGAGAAGGCTTAAGGTGGCGAAGGTTCCTACAAGTAATTGTTTGCTGCTTGGAAGGATGGGTGGTTGGAGGTAAGGATACAGTGAAACTAATGAAACTAATAATTTAGCCTTTATAACCCTTTTTACCTTTCTCCCCGTCTAAATTAACCCCAATATGTGGAGATATGGACCGTAGACTGACGGCAAGGACTAATCTGAATGAATAGAATGTAAAGAGCTGCATAAATTGATGCTGCTTTATAATCGCCTGTAATAAATAAATAAGATTTAGTGCTGGGAATGATGATCCTGTTTATACACCGATCTCCTATAGGCAGTACATAGACCTCGGAGGACTTCAGTGTCCTTCAATAAGCCCCAAAGAAAGCAGATTTATGATTTCATTATCCAACTGTCATCTTTTAATCCAAGTTTGAATCTGACGGTTGTCAATACAGACAGACCTCATTCAGACATTGTGATAAATCGTACCTGTTCCTCTTTAAAGTAAAATGCTGGACAAAATGATAAATTATGCACGTGTGAAAAAGAAAGTACACCCCACAGAAATTGTTGACTAGACTGCTATAGAGTGTAGTATAGTAGTAGTATGTAGTATAGATGTGCACTGCTGAAAAAAAGTAGTTAGTTTTCGTTTCATTTGTTTTCTTTTTTTTTTTTTGGGTCATTCGTTATGATCGAAATTCGAAAATCCGTAAAATCCGCAAATAAGAAAACAAAAAATACAAAAATGTGAAATTACGAAAATCTGAAAAAATAGCTAACTAATAATAACGAACTATTAAATTAAAATAGGTGTTGGAATTTCCTTTCAAATTTGGCGGTTAGTGAACGTAACGAATACGAATTTATCCAAAGTTATGAATTATCCAAAATAGCGAATGCCGTAGCTAAACAAATGGAACGGAACAAATTAACCACTTACCCACTGGGCACTTAAACCCCCTTCCTAACCAGACCAATTTTCAGCTTTCGGTGCTCTCACCCTTCGAATGCCAATTACTCAGTCATGCAACACTGTACCCATATGAAATGTTTGTCCTTTTTTTCACACAAATAGTGCTTTCTTTTTGTGGAATTTAATCAACACTGGGTTTTTTATTTTTTGCGCTATAAATCAAAAAAAGACTGAAAATTCGGTAAAAAATAAATAAAAATTCTTTGTTTCTGTTAAAATTTATTGCAGAGTATTGGCGAGTATTGGTAGAGTATTGCACCGTGTTACAGAGTATTGCACAGTGTTGCAGAGTATTGGCAGAGTATTGCACAGTGTTGCAGAGTATTGCACAGTGTTGCAGAGTATTGCACAGTGTTGCAGAGTATTGGCAGAGTATTGCACAGTGTGGGCAGAGTATTGCACAGTGTGGGCAGAGTATTGCACAGTGTTGCAGAGTATTGGCAGAGTATTAGCAGAGTATTGCACAGTGTTGCAGAGTATTGCACAGTGTTGCAGAGTATTGCACAGTGTTGCAGAGTATTGCACAGTGTTGCAGAGTATTGCACAGTGTGGGCAGAGTATTGCACAGTGTGGGCAGAGTATTGCACAGTGTGGGCAGAGTATTGCACAGTGTGGGCAGAGTACTGCAGAGTATTGTCACGGAGCAGTGCTGTGGGCACTACACATCCAGCCCACAGCGCTGCTGCCATCTCTCCCCCTCTCCCCACACACTGTACCGATCGGTACAGAGAGGTTTGTTTACAAATGATCGCTCCGTCATTTCACTGAGAGATCACGTGGTAAACGCCCACTACCACGATCCACGATGTGCCGGGTCTTCTGGATCTGGCGGTCACGGATGTTTGCGGGAGCGTGCCCCAGGGAGCGTGCGAGAGCAAGATTCTGGGAGGAAGTCCATGGACGCCCTCCCAGAATAAGCCAACTGCACTGTAGCCGTCTTTCGGCTATGGCCCGGTCGGCAAGTGGTCAATAATAAATAATAATAAAAAGTTATTATTATTATGATTAATTTGTTACATTCTATTTGTTTAGATACGGCATTCGTTATTTCGGATAAATCTGTATTCTTCACGTTCATTAACAGCCAAATTTGAAAGGAAATTCCAATAACTATTACTTAACTATTAAATTATAGGCAAGTTATTATTTTTAGATTTTTGTACTTTCCAATTTTCGTTCTTTTGATTTTTCATTCCTATTTTGGGATTTTCGAATATTCAAGTTTACGAATATTCGGAAAAACGAATGAAAAGGGTTTTCATTAATTCGGATATTTCACAAATTAATGAATTTAAGCTTATTTTAAGGCTGCTGAGTGTTTTCAGTTCATAAAATGCCCGAATAAATGCCTGAAAAAACGCCCAACAATGAAAATCCCATTCATTTCAATGGCAACTGTTCAAATCTGAGGGTTTTGTCACCTGAAGCAAAAACGCCTGAAAAAACGCCCTGAGCTCAAAAAAGAACACAAGCTTCTTTGGAGCAGATTACAGGCTTTTTTCTGCTTTTTTCATTGGTGACCCTTTGACCTGTACAAAATTGCGGCCAAAAAAACGTGCGACTTTCTGCCTGAAAAAAAAAAATGCGCTTGGGGTGAGTGCAGCCTTAATAAAAAGGGTCTCTTCAATCATTTATTCAACAAAAATATCAATAGATGTACAACCCCAAATCCAAAAAAGTTGGGGCGCTGTGTAAAATCTACATAAAAACACAGAATGCAACAATTTGCAAATCTCATGAACCCAGATTACTCGTATTCACAATACAAAACATATAATGTTTAACCCCTTGCTGACCACCCTATATCAGATTTACTGGTACAGGGCGGCCGTTCTATATATATACACGATTCTGCACTTCCGGGTAGTGGGGGGCGCACCGCTTCACTTATAATGTGATTAGTCACAACAGAAACTGATCAGCGAGTGCCGGCCAATGGATGTGCGCTGCCACCTGCTGAGCGTCGAGGAGAGCGACTGGATGGAGCTCTACCCATGTAAACAATGCAGAGCTCTGTGCTGTCAGTGAGGATGTGATGGGTCACATCCCCGCGGTACCTCAAACACCCCCCTCCCCCTTGCTGTCTGCCGGTCCACCAGCACTTACCCCATCAAGGCAGCAGGCACATCGAGCAGTGGCGGGGGAATCGGCATTGGCGGGCACATCGGGCAGCGGCGGGAGAATCAGCATTGGCGGGCACATCGGGCAGCGGCGGGGGAATCGGCATTGGTGGGCACATCGGGCAGTGGCGGGGGAATCGGCATTGGTGGGCACATCGGGCAGCGGCGGGAGAATCAGCATTGGCGGGCACATCGGGCAGCGGCGGGAGAATCGGCATTGGCAGGCACATCAGGCAGCGCTGGGCTCATCGTGCAGCGGTGGACATCATGCTACGGTGGGCGTCGGGCAGGCATCCAATAGAATTGTTTGGCCGGCCTGCAGCTCTCATCGCTCCATTTCAGACTCATAGCTATATTGTAAGTATGGGTGGATATTTTCCATACTTTTGTTTTTCCTCCCTCTCCCCTGCCCTCGAGACCGATTATTAATGTGTACAACTTATTAATTATAAACATATAGCAAGCATCTGCTCCTGATGAGTGGAGGTCATCCACGAAACGCGTCGAGCTATGTTGATGCCACTATGATGTTTACAGTCAGGATCATTCCATCAATTTTATTGCAATATGTTGTAACAATCATGCACTTTTATATATGTATTGTGTGATACATGGGTTATGTGTCCGACGTCATTATAATGATTATTATGCTACATTATTGGTTGTACACATCATATATGGAATACCGTTTTTTTCTGTGTATAAGACGTCCCCCACTTTTCCCAACCCAAAATTAAGAAATCAATATTTTAAAATGGTAAAACAGAACACACTGTTGTATTTAGCAATTACCGCAGGTAACGTTTACATACCAGTATATTATCCCTTTCATGACTAAGCCCATTTCAGACATTTGGTGTTTACAAGTTAAATCCAAAACATTATTATATATATATATTTTAGCAGAGATTCCAGAGAATAAAATGGCGATTGTTGCAATATTTTATGTCACACGGTATTTGTGCAGTGGTGTTTTAAATGCAACTTTTTGGGTAAAGGGACATTTTCATGGATTAAAAAAAAAAAAATTACCGTATATACTCGAGTATAAGCCGAGATTTTCAGCCTCTTTTTTGAGGCTGAAAGTGCCCCCCTCGGCTTATACTCGAGTCATCGCTGTCTGCCCGCTCGATCAGCGTGTCGAGCAGACAGACAGCGGCCATTCTATGATTCAAAAGCCGCGCCTCCGGCTCCGCCTTCGCCTGTGATAGGCGGAACACTGAATTTCCCAGCAGCCTGTGTTCCGCCTATCACGGGCGTCGTCTCATCCACGTACTACGGACGAGGATGATACGACGTCCGTGATAGGCGGAACACAGGCTGCTGGGAAATTCAGTGTTCCGCCTATCACAGGCGAAGGAGGAGGCGCGGCTTTTGAATTTTACAATGGCCGCCGACGAAGAGGGCACGGGACGGAGGCAAGGCAAGGCACGGCACGGCACGGCACGGCACGGGACGGGACGGGACGAAGGCAAGGCACGACACGGGACGGAGGCTCGGGACAAAGGCTCGGGACACAGGTAGGCTGGACACACACACACACACACACACACACACACACACACACACACACACGGATGGAGACACACACACGGATGGAGACACACACACACGGATGGATGGATGGATGGATGGAGACACACACACACACAGGGATGGATGGATGGATGGAGACACACACACACAGGGATGGATGGATGGATGGATGGATGGAGACACACACACACAGGGATGGATGGAGACACACACACACACAGGGATGGATGGATGGATGGACACACACACACACAGGGATGGATGGACGGACACACAGGGATGGACGGACACACAGGGATGGACGGACACACAGGGATGGACGGACACACAGGGATGGACGGACACACACACAGGGATGGACAGGCATGTCTCACCCTCGGCTTATACACGAGTCAATAAGTTTGCCAGTTTTTTTGGGGGTAAATTGGGGGCCTCGGCTTATATTCGGGTCGGCCTATACTCGAGTATATACGGTAAACTGTAAAGTTAGCCCAATTTTTTTGTATAATGTGAAAGATAATGTTACGCCGAGTAAATAGATACTAAACATGTCACGCTTTATAATTGCGTGCACTCGTGGAATGGCGACAAACTACGGTACCTAAAAATCCCCATAGGCGACGATTTAATTTTTTTTTACGGTTACAAGGTTAGAGTTACAGAGGAGGTGTAGTTCTAGAATTATTGCTCTCTCTCCGTTTACATATGCAGGTGCGACTTCCGTATGCACTTTCTTTGCTGCGCGAGCCCGTGGGGATGGGGGCGCTTTAACCGGTTCCCGACCAGCGCACAACGATGTACGTCGACAGAATGGCATGGGCAGGCATAATGGCATACAGGTACGTCCAATATTCAATGCCACCCTGCCATCGGGAGCGTGCCGCCGCTGGTCGGGACCCCGTGAGTCCGGTTGCGGGACCGGCGGACTCGATCGCCGCGGGCATACCCGCGATCGTCTCACGGGACGGCTGAATGGAGGAAATGCCGTGTAAACAGCATTTCTCCATTCTGCCTAGCAACTAGTGACGCTGATCTCTGCTCCATGTGATTGGAGCAGAGATCAGTGTTCACTAAATGAAAGCCCAACCCCCCCACAGTTAGTAACACACCCCTAGGAACACTTAACCCCTACACTGCCACCCACTGGTTAACCCCTTCACTGCCAGTGTCATTTACACAGGAATCACTGCATTTATATAGCAGTGATTACTGTATAAATTACAATGGTCCCAAAAATGTGTCAAAAATGTCCGATGGGTCCCCCACAATGTCGCAGTCACAATAAAAATCGCTAATCGCCGCCATTACTAGTAAAAAAATAAATAAATAATAATTATTAATAAAAATGCTATAAAACTATCCCTATTTTGTAAACGCTATAACTTTTGTGCAAACCAATCAATAATCGCTTATTGCAATTTTTTTTACCAAAAATATGTAGAAGAATACGTATCGGCCTAAACTGAGGGAAAAAAAATGTTTTTTATATATTTTTGGGGGATATTTATTATAACAAAAAGTAAAAAATAATGCGTTTTTTTCAAAATTGTCGCTCTATTTTTGTTTATAGCGCAAAAAATAAAAACCGCAGGGGTGATCAAATACCACCAAAAGAAAGCTCTATTTGTTGGAAAAAAAGGACGTCAATTTTGTTTGGGAGCCACGTCGCACGACTGCGCAATTGTCAGTTAAAGCGACGCAGTGCCCTTTCGCAAAAAGTGCTCTGGTCTTTGACCAGCAAAATGGTCCGGTCTGCAAGTGGTTAAAAAAAAAAAAAAACTCTTATTTTTATATTATAAAGTTGCGTTTAAAAAAAAAAACATCCCTGCTTCATACAAAGTACCTAACCTCTTTCTTCAATGAAGCATCCAGGTGACGAGTATCAGACACGCTTCCCGATTGGCCGGGTGGAGGATCAGTGTTACAACAGCGAATGTTCATTCGCTGTTGCAACACAATTGGGTGGGCTCCAATCGCAATGCTTGGCACCCGAGCCCACCCTATTTTGAAGCCCAATTGTCAGTCTTTTTTTTGTTTGTATCGCAAAAAATATAAAAACTGCAGAGGTGATCAAATACCACCAAAAGAAAGCTCTATTTGTAAGATAAAAAGGACATCAATGTAATTTGTGCACAGCGTCGCATGACCGCTCAACTGTCAGTTAAAGAGGAAGTAAAACCCCGACGGGTTTTACTTCCTTTTTTGCTCCCCGCAAGGCCTGCAAATTAAAAGCATAATGGGCTAGCATCGCATACTAGCCCTTTATATGACACTTACCTGCAAATGAAGACCGCACCATCCCCTGTGTAGACCGCGTCCATTTTAGCCCCTCTTTCTTCCGGGGCCTCTACTCCTCCTCTATGACTGACCACAGCTGCATGACGTCACTCCCGCGTATGCGCACAGGAGCAGTCAGTCACGGCACACGCTGGAGGAAGAAACGCCATGGTGGTCCGTTTGTTCAGAGCACATGCGCCGATGATGACATTAGCGCACTACAAGTGAAATATCTCCTAAACGGCGCACGTTAAGGAGATATTTCCACTACCTATAGGTAAGCCTTATTCTAGGCTTACCTACGGATAAAAGTAAAACAAAGGGGTTTACAACCACTTTAAAGTAAATGCAGTTCGGTATCGCAAAATATAGCCTGGTTGTGAAGGGGGGGGGTAAATCTTCCAGAGGTCAAATGGTTAAACTGAGAAATGCCTCCTCTGCAAAGCGGTCCGAACACGGATCACTCTTCACCGCGAGTGTGAAAGAGCCCTTAGGGCTTGTGTAGATGGCCGAGACATTCAGCTTGCATTCCTGAGGATCGGTAGGATGAGTTGCATTAAAGAGGAAGTAAACCCTAATGGGTTTACTTCCTCTTTGATTCCTTGCAAAGGTAAAGCATAATGGACTACTGTGCATCGCATCGCATAGTAGTGCATTATGTGTCACTTACCTGACACAGGAGCCAGCGATGTTACCACTGTCCCCTTGTGTACGGAGCCTCCATCTTCTTGGTGGGTCTCACTGCTCCGGCGCTGTCATTCGACGGAGCCGCGATGACGTCACTCCCGCTCATGTGGACGGGAGCCGCCACTCGCAGCAAATCGCCGTTAACAGCGGCACGCTGAGTGCGCCTGCGCGCCGCTGTCTACGACGCATGCGCCGTACACAGCGGTGCCTGCCTTTTGGCAAATATCTCCTAAACCGTGTAGGTTTCAGAGAGATTTCTTGGACCTACAGGTAAGCCTTAATCTAAGCTTACCTGTAGGTCAAAGTGGTTTGTAAGGGTTTACAGCCACTTTAAAGTGGAGGGCCAGTTATAAAAAAAAAAAAAAAAAAAAAGTCAGCAGCTGCAAACACTGCAGCTGCTGACTTAATAAACACACTCACCTGTCCAGGGCGCCCGCGATGTCGGCCGCCCGAGGCCGACCCGTCCCTCGGCTCTCGGGTCCCGGCGCCGCCATCCCTTGTAAGGGAAACGGGCAGCGGAGCCTTATGGCTTCACTGCCCGTTTCCTACTGCGCATGCGCGAGTCCCGCAGCTACTGCGCATGCGCGAGTCCCGCAGCGCTTTCTGAATGGGACGCGCTGTGTTCTGGAACACACAGTTCCCAGAACACAGCGCGACTCATTACCCAGAAGACGCCGCGACGAAGACAGAAGACAGAAGATCTCCGCGGAGGAGGAAGAGGAAGATTAGGAGAAAGTGCCTAGCAACAGGCATTTCTGGTAAGTAAAAAAAAAAAATTTTTTTCATTTTTTTTTTTTAGATTTTTTGTAATTTTTAAAAAATTTTTGTTTTTCAGGGTGGCCCTCCCCTTTAAAGGCCCATTTGAGCTCCTTCTCAACCTGCTTCAAGTTACTTTTTTCTTTTCCTTTTGACTTGTATTGAGAAAAAAAAAAAAGTTAGAGAGAGATGTGACATGAAGAAAAGGAAAAAAAAAAAAAGGCCTTTAGACAGATAGACACATTTCCCACACAAGTAATAGAACGCACCTTCTGCAGACACGTCAGATCGCTGTCCTGGCGGAACCTTTTGTTCATCGGAACGCTGCTGCTCAGGAAAAATAAAGAAAGAAAAGCAAAGTATCACACTGGGGCTCATCCATACAGAGGAGGACATTATTGAAAAAAAAAAACGGAAAAGCAAAACACATTGGCAAAAACAAGCAAAGAAATGTGCAGAAATTTCACCCTCCATCCATTGACATTAAAAAGGGACCCTATTGCTTAATTATATCCTGAATAAAAGCCGCCCATGCAAAGAAGACAGAAGACACGAAGAGTGCCTCTCCCGCTGCCAGCGCTGCTCTACTGAGGAGACATTGCCAAGCAAAGTCCCTTTAGAAACGGACACTTCCCAGAGCATCCATCTACTTGCCCCCCCCCCCCCCCCCACACTGCTGCTGCCCTATCTGGTTCCTCTCACTGACCTACACACTACTATAGGACTGGGGGCCAGGCTTTATGGGGGCCAGGCTTTATGGGGGCCAGGCTTTATGGGGGCCAGGCTTTATGGGGGCCAGGCTTTATGGGGGCCAGACTGTGGCCACTGGAGGTAGAAAAGATCCTAACATCAGTGGAAAAAAAAAAAAAAAAAACTAAACCAGGAATTCTTTATCGTATGGCAAAATCTATCCAAAAGCTGGATTTTGTTGGATTGTTTTCACTTTGTCCAATATGGTAAACAAGTGTAGAGTTTGCCTGGGGCAAAAAAATAAATAAAAAAAACGGTCGGGGGGGAAATTGCGATTTCCTTTATAAACAGACCCCAAAGTGTAGTTAGTGGAAAATCTTCTTTAGCACAAAGAGAAGAAGGACGAGGTGCGTGTTCAGGAAGCATCCCGATCAATAGTCTGCTGTGCTGAGATGAACCCTATCAGAAGAAGCCCAGATCAAAGTCTGCTCCTCCAATCCAATATCCCATTAAAACCCCCGACGCATAAACATCGATCTGCAGCAGACGGCCAATTAAGCGCTTTCAGTTAATAAGTCGATGTGTGAAGGGGAAATATAATTAGAGCCCGGATTGATTTAGTATTTATGAACAGGTCAGAAATAATGGGAATTAATTACATTATCCCTCGATCTTCTATTCAAAGTGGAATCCCAACCTCAAGAATTAACATCTTACATTGGAGACTCTGTATTAGTTGGAGTTCTGCTGGCCAGACATCGTTCCTGCGTTGTTACCTTGCTAAAATTCTAATTCATTTTAACATTAAAAAAATAAATTTTTTTTTTACATATAACTGCAAATCTGATCTCCCTAAAGTGGAACTTTACCCACAACAACTTGATAAAATTAATGTTCTTTAGCAAGGAATATTAGTAATTATGCCACCAAAATATGTGTATGTTGTAAATTGCCTCCAGCATTGCTCCTGTTTCTTTTTTGCTGGAGGCGGACATTTTTTAGATTGTAAGCTCTAATGAGCAGGGCCCTCAGATTCCTCTTGTACCAAATTGTAATGTAACTGTAATGTCTGCCTTTATTTTGTTAAGCGCTGGGCAAATTGTTGACACTATATAAAACCTGTATAATAATAATTTTGCTGAAGCCCAGAGCCCCTGAACAGCAATAAATCATAAAGCAGAATTACAGTATCTCACAACACTGAGTACACCTCTCACATTTTTGGAAATATTTTATTCCATCTTTTCATGTACAAATTGGGCTGGCACAACTCATTGGAAAAAAAAGCACCAATCACATGAGTGTAATCACCCCAATACCACTATATATATATATATATATACACACACACACACACACACACACACACACACACAGTGGGGACGGAAAGTATTCAGACCCCCTTAAATTTTCTGTTTTAATAAATCTGCAAAAATTTCAACAATTCTGTGTTTTTCTGTCAATATGGGGTGCTGTGTGTACATTAATGAGGAAAAAAAATGAACTTAAATGATTTTAGCAAACAGCTGAAATATAACAGTGCATAATTTAAGAGGGTCTGAATACTTTCCGTCCCCACTATGTGTGTGTGTGCGTGCGTGCGTGCGTGTGTGTATGTATATGATATACCGTATATACTCAAGTATAGGTCGATCCGAATATAAGCCGAGGCCCCTAATTTACCACAAAAAACTGGGAAAACTTATTGACTCGTGTATAAGCCGAGGGTGAGACATGCAGCAGCTACTGTTACATCCCTGTGTCCCGTCCATGCCTGTGTCCCGTCCATGCCTGTGTCCCGTCCATGCCTGTGTCCCGTCCATGCCTGTGTCCCGTCCATGCCTGTGTCCCGTCCATGCGTCCATGCCTGTGTCCCGTCCATGCCTGTGTCCCGTCCATGCCTGTGTCCCGTCCATGCCTGTGTCCCGTCCATGCCTGTGTCCCGTCCATGCCTGTGTCCCGTCCATGCGTCCATGCCTGTGTCCCGTCCATGCCTGTGTCCCGTCCATGCCTGTGTCCCGTCCATGCGTCCATGCCTGTGTCCCGTCCATGCCTGTGTCCCGTCCCTCCCTGTGTCCATCGCAGCCTACCTGTCTCTTTGCCTTCTGCAGCCTCTGTGTGCCGCGCCGCACCTCTCCTCCTCGTCTGACAGACGGCGGCCATTCCACTGTTCAAAAGCCGCGCCTCTCTGTCTGTGATAGGCGGAACACTCAATTTCCCAGCAGTCAGTGTTCCGCCTATCACGGACATCCTCTCATCCTCGTCCGTAGTATGAGAATGAGCGGGTGTCCGTGATAGGCGGAACACTGACTGCTGGGAAATTGAGTGTTCCGCCTATCACAGACAGGGAGGTGCGGCTTTTGAATAGTGGAATGGTCGCCGATCTGCGTGACTCGAGTATAAGCCGAGGGGGGCACTTTCAGCCTAAAAAAAGGGGCTGAAAATCTCAGCTTATACTCGAGTATATACGGTATATATATATATACACACACACACACACACACACACATCTAGATATAGATATACATACACACACAGTATGTCACAAAGGTGAGTACACTCCTCACCTTTTTGTAAATATTTCCTTCTATCTTTTCATGTGACAACACTGAAGAAATGACACTTATCTACAATGTAAAGTAGTGAGTGTACAGCTTGTATAACAGTGTAAATTTGCTGTCCCCTCAAAATAACTCAACACACAGCCATTAATGTCTAAACCGCTGGCAACAAAAGTGAGTACACCCCTAAGTGAAAATGTCCAAATTGGGCCCAATTAGCCATTTTCCCTCCCCAGTGTCATGTGACTCGTTAGTGTTACAAAGTCTCAGGTGTGAATGGGGAGCAGGTGTGTTAAATTTGGTGTTATCGTTCTCACTCTCTCATACTGGTCACTAGAAGTTCAACATGGCACCTCATAGCAAAGAACTCTCTGAAGATCTGAAAAAAGGAATTGTTGCTCTACATAAAGATGGCCTAGGCTATAAGAAGATTGCCCTGAAACTGATCTGCAGCACGGTGGCCAAGACCATACAGCGGTATAACAGGACAGGTTCCACTCAGAACAGGCCTCACCATGGTCCACCAAAGAAGTTGAGGTCACGTGCTCAGCGTCATATCCAGAGGTTGTCTTTGGGAAATAGACGTATGAGTGCTGCCAGCATTGCTGCAGAGGTTGAAGGGGTGGGGGGGTCAGCCTGTCAGTGCTCAGACCATACGCCGCACAGTGCATCAAATTGGTCTACATGACTGTCGTCCCAGAAGGAAGCCTCTTCTAAAGATGATGCACAAGAAAGTGCCACAAACAGTTTGCTGAAGACAAGCAGACTAAGGACATGGAACCATGTCCTGTGGTCTGATGAGACCAAGGTAAACTTATTTGGTTCAGATGGTGACAAGTGTGTGTGGCGGCAACCAGGTGAGGAGGACAAAGACAAGTGTGTCTTGCCTACAGTCATGTATGGTGGGAGCGTCATGGTCTGGGGCTGCATGAGTGCTGCTGGCACTGGGGGGCTACAAATCATTGAGGGAACCATGAATGCCAACATGTACTGTGACCTACTGAAGCAGAGCATGATCCCCTCCCTTCAGAGACTGGACCGCAGGGCAGTATTCCAACATGATAACCACCCCAAACACACCTCCAAGATGACCACTGCCTTGCTAAAGAAGCTGAGGGTAAAGGTGATGGACTGGCCAAGCTTGTCTCCAGACCTAAACCCTATTGATCATCTGTGGGGCATCCTCAAATGGAAGGTGGAGGAGCGCAAGGTCTCTAACATCCCCCAGCTCCGTGATGTCGTCATGGAGGGGAAGAGGACTCCAGTGGCAATCTGTGAAGCTCTGGTGATCTCCATGTTCAAGAGGGTTAAGGCAGTGCTGGAAAATAATGGTGGCCACACAAAATATTGACACTTTGGGCCCAATTTGGACATTTTCACTTAGGGGTGTACTCACTTTTGTTGCCAGCGGTTTAGACATTAATGGCTGTGTGTTGAGTTATTTTGAAGGGACAGAAAATTTACACTGTTATACAAGCTGTACACTCACTACATTACATTGTAGACAAGTGTCATTTCTTCAGTGTTGTCACATGAAAAGATAGAAGAAAATATTTACAGAAATGTGAGGGGTGTACTTACTTTTGTGAGATACTGTAAACCCATCGATTTAACGGTTTCAAAAAACAGTTACATTCCTGGAATGCCGGGATTGCTAACTGTCACATTTGATTGTGTCCTCAACCAAACTGTCAAGCCATCAAATGGCTGATGTCATAAGGTCATTTTTAAAGTGGACCTTCAGTCATTTTTTCATCTTTCCATCTATTAAATCTTCTGCTCTTGTTGTTGTTGTTTTAACGTTGGATAGTAAAACATTTTTTTTTCTGCCATTTAATCCCTTATACAGCCCACTTCCTGCTTCTTGTCTGGTCATTAGCCTAGGCTTATGACATCATGCACAGCTCTCTCTCTCTCTCTCTCTCTCTCACTCTCCTGAGAGTTTGAGAGGAAGGGAGGGGGAGGAGTCATAAGAGGGCCAATGAGAGCTGCAGAGCTGGGGGTGTGTCTGTGAAAATCCAGGGAGTGAACAGACAGCAACTTCAGCTGCCCACAGTTAAAATGGCTGCAGCCAGACTCAGTGGAGGGAGATTTCTGCAGCATATTTGGCAAGTACAGAATCACAGTATATATAAAATAATATGCAAAAGTGGTTGGAGGGAAGCTTCAGAATGGCGAAGATGTTTTTATTACAAACTATGTGAGCAGACTCTTTAAGAGTCACACACCTGTGAGATAGGCGATACTTCTCGACAATCCACCTCGTCTTCTCAAAAATGGCCTCCCAGCTCGGCTGACCGGACATGTGCTCCACATCAAACCTGTATGGTATTCCTATAGGAGGAGAAAAATGATGTCAATTCTTTTTTCAGGAATATGTAAGGGCCGGTTCACACTGCAGGCGCGGCGAGGCGTCTCCGACTTGCCTCGCCGCGACCTGCGGCGACCTCAGCGGCGACTTGCAGAGGACTTCTGTATAGAAGTCAATGCAAGTCGCCCCCGAAGTCGCCCAGAAGTAGTACAGGAACCTTTTTTCTGAGTCGGAGCGACTCGAGTCGCTCCTCTCAGAACGGTTCCATTGTACAGAACGGGGGCGACTTGCGGGAGCGAGGCGAGGCGAGTCGTGTCGCCTCGCCCGCTGTGTGAACCGGCCCTAAGAGAAATGAATGATGTTTTTAAATGTTTATATCTGTAGAAGTTTTTTTTTGTTTTGTTTTTTAATACAAGTACTGTAGTGTAAGTTCAAAAAAACCATGGTATTTATTTAACCACTTCCCACCCAGCCAATGCATATATACGGCCGGGTGGGAGCCGTCTACTCCTGATAGGACATTCAGGAACGTCCTTCAGAAGTAGCGGGATCGCGCGCGTGCCCGCGCAGCGGCGCGATCCCGATGTGCTCGTGTCACCCGGACACGGCACATCTCAGATCGGCAGGAGGGCTCTGTGATTGGCCCTCCTGATCACATGACGGCCGTGTCCAATCACGGCCGTCATGTGATGTAAACAAACAGCCGGTTGCTAGGCAACCTCTCCTCACATGGAAGTCATCGCTGAGGAGAGGAGAGCAGAACGCTGCAGCCGGCTGATGATCAGTGAGTATGGGCTGTTTTTTACAGCTTTTTACTCATTGATCATCAGTCTAGTGTCAACACACAACACACCACACAGTACAAACACAGTCCCCACATATGTCCCCAAAACACACATGTCCCCAAAACATACATGTCCCCAAATAATAAAAACACATGTCCCTAATAATAAAAACATGTCCCCCACATATGTCCCACTAAAATCACATGTCCCAATGATTATCTGCACACATATGTACATGATCATTTGCGTACATATGTCCCTGATCACACAAACCAATTATTATACACTTAACGGATTTTTTTTTACCAAAAACATGTAGCAGAATACATTTTGGCTTAAATTTATGACAAAATTTGATTTTATTGGATTTCTTTTCAAATAGAAAAAAGAAAATATTGTTTTTTTTCCAAATTTCCGCTTTTTTTGCGCTTATATCGCAAAAAAAAAAAAAACGGAGTCGTGAATAAATACCACCAAAATAAAGCTCTATTTGTGCGAACAAAATGATAACAATTTCATTTGGGTACAGTGTAGCATGACCGCGCAATTGTCACTGAACGCGCTAGAGCGATGAAAGCTGAAAATTGGGCTGGGAAGGAAGGGGGCGAAAGTGCCCGGTATTGAGGTGGTTAAATAACGTTTAATTGGCATATGAATACCATGGTTTGGTCCTGCATTCGACCACGTGTCCCTTTCCTTTTCCCAATTTTTTTAACTAATTACCTAAGTTGTGGAAGTACCCCGTCTACACTAGATGAATTGGTTTCTTTTTTGCCCGCCCCCCCCCCCCCCCAAAAAAAATGAACGTTAGTCTGAGATCCATCCTGTTTAAGGCTGGGTCCGCATCACATGCCTCTCGGTGGCAGTTCACACTGCCTTATGCAAACGGCTGGGAGTGTCAGTGAAAAGTTAATGACACCCCCAGATCAGTTCGCATATCGCAGTGCGATCTGTTGACTCGCACAGGAATCGGATCGCATGGTGTGAACACCCATGCGATCCGATTCTGCTGCGGACCAAAAAAAGGGTCCTGTGCGAGTTTGGGCCATGTGCGATGCGAATTCAGCCATACTATCTGTATGGCTGAACTCGCATCGCACAAGAGATCGGATGTGATTTGCACTGCAGTGCGAATCACATCCGATCTCATCACCGCAGCAGTGTGAACCCAGCCTAAAACTGTTTTCTACCTGTAGTGTAAGTACCTGAATTTGACTTGGTATCAGCCCCCTGAACAGCAGAGCTCAGAGAGGGGGAGGGAAAAGTAGCACACAAGGTGCCAATCAAATATGCTGCAGTGTAAGCAGCATGCTAATAGGAGGAGATGGCAGAGTGACAGTGAAATCAGTCCGCTGCTTCTCCTTTCCTTGTCCAGTCACAGGGTGGGGGGGGGGATCTGTATGTGAAAGTAAAAAGTGCAGCAGAAAGAAATCAGGTCCCACTGCTCTGCAAGACCAGGCTGTGCAAATCTAAGAACTGGGGGGGGGGGGGGGGGGTACAACATCTGGTGTATTTAGCAGTTTAACTGGGGGAGGGTTCAGCTTCAAGTGATTTACTTACTGTATGAGCCATCCTCACTCAGATCGTCACCAATAACCAGGCAGGAAAGCTGTGACTGCGGCAGGGGGTTGCTGCGGTTATACGGACTGATGATCATCCCCAAAAACTTTGCTCCTCCGCGAGAAAAATAACTCTGAATGAAAAGGAAGTAAATGAATACAAACGATAGATGACTAGGATAGAATTAATATGTAGTGTTGTTAACCTTTTCATGACAAGAGGACATTTAAAAGCCAAGATGTCCAGAGCCAATTAAGGCTGGGTTCACACCGCTGCGGCAGCGAGAACCGGATGTGATTCGCACCGCACTGCAGTGCAAATCACATCCGATCTCTGTGCGATGCGAGTTCAGCCATACAGATAGTATGGCTGAATTCGCATCGCACCCGCCGCAAACTCGCACGGGACCCTTTTTTTGATCCGCAGCAGAATCGGATCGCATTGGGTGTTCACACCATGCGATCCGATTCCTGTGCGAGTCTGCAGATCGCACTGCGATATGCGAACTGATCTGGGGGTGTTATTAACATTTCACTGACACTCCCAGCAGTCCGCATAGGGCAGTGTGAACTGCCGGCGGGAGGCATGCGATGCGGGAAAACGCCACGGATTTGCGGCGTTCCCGCATCGCTCCGGTGTGAACCCAGCCTAAAGAAGAATTCCAGGTAAGGCTATTTTTACACTGGTCCAGCTTTATACCATACCTGTGGCATTCCACTAGAAGCTGGAAATCCCTCTGATACATTGGTCATCAACCCTGTCCTCAGGGCCCACTAACAGGCCAGGTTTTATGTATTACCTTGGAGAGATACAGACTAGAATACTGCAATCACTGAGCATCAAATGATATCACCTGTGATGTATTTCAGTTATTTTGCAAACCTGGCCTGTTAGTGGGCCCTGAGGACAGGGTTGATGACCACTGCTCTAATAGACAGCGCCACTCCAGTGATCCTCACCATCTTCCCGCGCCAAGCAGCTTCCCTAGTGCATTGTGAGTGCAGCAGGTCGGCCACTCAGTATGGGTATCATTCAGTCATTGCTTTTGTATTTTATAAATTAATGTAAAGCTCTCGGATTGGACAAGGTGGAGAGGCGGGAAGGTGACATCACCCTCTCTACCTCATCCAATCAAAGAATGCTTTGTATTAATTAAAGAGTAGCTCCACTTTTGTAAAGAAAAATAAACCTAATCTCTGAGTGATCTGTGTACATTGCAGGGATTTTGACAAACATTGTTGCAGATTTCTACCTTTTGTTCTTCTGAAGAAATCCCTGTGTGTTTGTCTGTGTCCATGTGAAAAGTGGATCTAATTTATCAATCAGCTGCTGCACCTGCAGGTCTCTGATGAAGAAAATTTCAGGGTCTGCATCCCTTTTAGATGTGATTACCCTTCGGGAGCATCTTACCAAAAAATGATATTTGTGTTGCAGGGAATGCCCAAAATCTGACTTGTATCTTAGTGCAGACTTCTGGGAAAATCAGTGAGCCTATATCGCACAAGCAGGAAATTAGGTTTCTGTGGGGGGGGGGGGGTGTTCTGTACACAGTCTGTGTATAGAGCGCTTCCAGGTGGCCATATTGCATTTTACAGGAAATGAAAGAGCTGCAGATTAAAAAGGAAAGGTCATTTTTATTTAACATTCAATTACAATATGACTTGTGTCGCAATTGTATACGCTATATTATTATTATTATTTTTTTTTCTTATTTGATATTTTTTTCCCCCCACGAAAATGGAGATACCCTTTAAGAAAATGCAAAGAAATTTCTGAATGGCGCCCATACCGAGAGGCCGACCTGTTGTGTTCACAATTTAACAGAGTAGCTGCTTAGCACGGGACACGGAAGCTTGTGGAGATCACTGGAGTAGCGGTGCCTACCATAGTCATTTCCAGCTTCTAGAGGAATCCTACAGCTATGGTATTATATATATATATATATATCCTGATACCGATACTAGTATCGGTAGCAATACCGAGCATTTGCCCAAGTACTTGTACTCGGGCAAATGCTCAGATACTTAACCCGATACCTGGGCAGTCAGGGTGATCAGTGCGGTGGGAGAATTACAAGCACTGATCACCCTGTAAAGATTTCAAAGTCTGACAGCAGGTCCGTTTCTCCGCTTCTCCTAACCCACCCCCCCCCCCCCCAGCTGCTTTAGTGAAAGTGAAATTGGCGGTGATCAGTGCTTGTAACTCTCCCGCATGATCACCGCTGACTGTCCCCGTATCCTCCTCCAGTCCCCCTCCATGCTGGTGTCCCCCTCCGTACTGGTGTCCCCCTCCGTACTGGTGTCCCCCTCCGTACTGGTGTCCCCCTCCGTACTGGTGTCCCCCTCCGTACTGGTGTCCCCCTCCGTACTGGTGTCCCCCTCCATGCTGCTGTCCCCCTCCATGCTGCTGTCCCCCTCCGTACTGGTGTCCCCCTCCGTACTGGTGTCCCCCTCCGTACTGGTGTCCCCCTCCGTACTGGTGTCCCCCTCCGTACTGGTGTCCCCCTCCGTACTGGTGTCCCCCTCCACCCCCTCGATCTGTCAGGATGGAGAGCGTAGGTAGGAGCAGGTAAATCCGGCTCCTTACTTTTCTGAATGGACAGAGTCAGTACTGAGCGTTTCTCAAAACGAGCACTGTGTTTCTAAAAATCCTAACTTGGTTTGTGAGTGTTGTCCCACAAAACGAGCAGGATTTAGGCCAAAAGCGGTGTGCAGTACTGCTTTTGGCCTGAGGTGGGGGGCGCCGGAGGCAAACAGCACTGATCGTCAGCGTTCGGAAATGCACAAAAAGGCCCAAGGACAGTTCGGCTGACCTCGGCAAACCTCGGAAAGGCTCGTGAATGGAGTCCTTCCGAGGTCAGCCGAAGTGTGCTCTGGCCTTTTCGGCCCTTTCCAAGGCTCTCCGGCACCCCCCGCCTCTGGCCGCATGCTTTATTGCCGCCCATTGAAGTCAATGCGGAACAAATTATTTTCATTTCCATTGACCTTAATGGGAAAACTCGCTTTGATATGCGAGTACATTGGATTACGAGCATTCTCCTGGAACGGACTATGCTTGTGTGCGGCTGGCGCCAATTAATAAACCATCATACGAATTGTGTTGCATATGTACAATGGATGTTATCTTGTTACTATATAATTGTACATCTGTATTTCAGACTGACCACCATTCTCTCCCCCCGAAAAAACGATTTATACGAAACTGAAACGCATTGGGGTTGTTACAAAACTGAGACACATATAAATTGTCTACATGTAATTATTTCCAGGGTGGTCTGTGTAACGCTTTGTCATCAATCAGCTGATTGGTTTTACCTCTACTATATTTGTACTGCTTATGTTAACCGCTCCGGACCAGTTTTACTGCGGCAGGTTGGCTCCCCTGCGCAAAATCACGTTACTGTACGTGATCCCGCGGGGTCCGGATAGCAGGGGCGCGCACCTGCTGCACAGCGGGGGTGCTGATGATTGTGACCAGAAGACACAGAACAGGGACGAGTGTATGTAAACACACACTTCCCTGTTCTGACAGGAGTGACAGATCGTGTGTTCCTATTAGCTAGGAACACACGATCAGTCACTTCCACTAGCCATTCCCCTCCCCCTTCAGTTAGAATCACCTCCCAGGGAACACAGTTAACCCCTTGATCACCCACGTGTCCGCTGCGTGGCGAGGGAGCTGATGCACCTGCACCTGGCAAGTGGCCACAATGTCTGCCGGCCACCTGCGATTGCTCCACGGAGAGGCAGAACGGGGATCTGTCAATATAATAACAGACAGATCCCCATTCTGACAGGGGAGTAGAAAGAGTACTGCTGTTCCAAGTGATTAGGAACAGTGATCTCTCTCCTCCTCCAGTCAGTCCCCTTCCCCCCACAGTTAGAAACACCTTCCAGGGAACATTTAACCCCCTTGATCGCCCCCTAGTGTTAACCCCTTCACTGTCAGTGAATTTTTTTTACAATAATCAATGCATTTTTAATCGCACTGATTGCTGTATTAATGCCAATGGTTCCAAAAATGTGTCAAAATTGTCCGATGTGTCCACCATAATGTTGCAGTCACGATAAAAAAAAATAAAAATCGCAGATACGCCGCCATTACTAGTAAAAAAAATAAAAAATAAAAATAATAATAATAATAAAAATGCTATAAAATCTATCCCCTATTTTGTAGGCCATATAACTTTTGTGCAAACCAATAAATATACGCTTATTGCGTTTTTTTTTTTTTAAACAAAAATATGTAGAAGAAGAATACATAATTGGCCTAAACGTTTTTTTTTTTTCTAAATTGTCGCTCTTTTTTTGTTTATAGCGCAAAAAATAAAGACCGCAGAGGCGATCAAATGCCACCAAAAGAAATCTCTATTTGTGGGAAAAAAAGGACTTCAATTTTGTTTGGGTACAACGTCGCACGACCGCGCAACTGTCAGTTAAAACAACGCAGTGCCGTATCGCAAAAAGTGCTCTGGTCCGGAAAGGGGGTAAACCGAACTGAAGTGGTTAATATAAAAGGTTGAATAAAGTATCTTTGTATTTTATTATACTGGTATTTGTCAAGTGCCTATAAAATCCCAACCAAAATGAACTTTTTCATCAGGACCAATGGAGCGCCTCTATACAGGGAGAAAGGCGGCTCTCAGTGACCTTATCAGACTTGCATTGGCTCTGCAGCCCATGTAATGGATTTCCCTGGATGCTTGGATTGTTTAATGATTATCTTAAAACACACAGATGTCAGACCTGGTACTTGGCCTGGGTGTCGATATCCCGGATGGATGGATTGGGGTCAAAGGCAGGATGAGAGTGGTACCAGCCAATGACATTGTAGCCGTGCAGCGACAGGGCTTCCGACGCCTGAGTCTGGGAAACGGGGTCCATTTCACACTGCAGCCCCGTGCTGAGACTGTTACACGGCTCCGCGGTCCAAATCTAGAAAAAGGAAACATGAAGAAACGTGAGCATGTGCAGGCGGCGATCTCTCTCCTAATCACGGTGGATTCGATTTAAATCATAATTTTTAAAGAGCAACTGTCATCTCTGTCCCACGGCGGCTCCTCCTCTGACCCGCTGTCGGCTCACCGACAGTTCCATTCACGTTAAAGGGACGGCTGGTGACGCGGCAGTGACAGAACAAGGCGAGGGACGTGGCGGCAGCAGGTGAGTGGACGCCCGCTAACAGGTGCTGCCATGATGGATCTGAAATGACAGGTGCTCTTTAAACGTAAGGACTTATTTCTTGCTAAAATGGTGGTCGTTGCAAAATTTTATGCGTTATTTGCGCAGCGGTCTTTCAAACGCACTTTTTTGGGAAAAAAAAAAAAAAAAAAAGACACTTTCATGAATTAAAAGAAAAACTAAAAACAGTAAAAGTTAGCCCCTTTTTTTTCTATAATATGAAAGATGATGTTACGCCGAGTAAATAGATACCTAACATGTCATGCTTTGAAATTGCGTACGCTCGTGGAATGGCGACAAACTACGGTACCTAGAATCTCCATAGGTGACGCTTTAAAAAAATAAAAAAAAATAAAAAAATAATTAATTAATGGTTACCAGGTTGAAGTTGCAGAGGAGGTCTTTTGCTAGAATTATTTCACTCGCTCTAACGATCGTGGGGTTACCTCACATACGTGATTTGAACACCGTTTACATATGCAGGCGCGACTTACGCATGCGTTTTCTTTGCTGCATGAGCTCGCAGGGACGGGGGCACTTTAAAATTTTTCTTTTTCTTATTTATTTTATTTATTTATTTTTACATTGTCACTTTAAAAAAATAAAAATAAATCTGATCACTTTTATTGCTGTCACAAGGTAGGTAAACATCCCTTGGGACAGTAATTAGGTGGTGACAGGTACTCTCTATGGAGGGATCAGGGGGGTCTAAAAGACTCCAAGTCCCTCCTTTGCACTTCAAAGTATTCAGATCGCCAAAAACAGCGATTCTAAACACTGTATTTTTTTGCATTTAACACTTATTTTTAACAGCAAACGCAGTTTATAAGGTGAAATAGAGTATTTCAAAACCCGACGGACTGTTTAGATGTTGAATTTTAAAAGCAGCAGCAAACTTGCTGATCTCACAGGTTTGCTAATCTGACAGAAGTTCGCTGCTTTAATAATTCAACAGTTCGAGGGATTTCTAAATACAGTGGAACCTTGGATTAAGAGCATAATCCGTTCCAGGAGAATGCTTGTAATCCAAAGCACTCAAATATCAAAGCGAGTTTCCCCATAGAAGTCAATGGAAACAAAGATAATTTGTTCCGCATTGACTTCTATTGCATGCAATACAGCTTTTGGCCAGAGGTGGGGGGCGCTGGAGAGCCTCGGAAATACTCGGGGACTCGGAAACCCTCGGAAAGGCTCGGAGACTGAGTATTTCCAAGTGTTTCTGAGTATTTCCGAACAGCTCCGAACCGTTCCGAGCGTCACCAGCGCCCCCGCACCTCTGGCCAAATGCTGTACTGCACACCCCATTGGCTTGAATCCTACTTGTTTTGCGAGACAACACTCTAAAACCGAGTCAGGATTAAAAAAAAAAAAAAAGTTGCTCGCCTTTCAAAACGCTCGTTAACCGCGTTACTTTTAAACCAAGGTTCTACTGTACTGTATTTGACCATATAAGCACAGTTGTTAAAAATACTGTGTGAAATGCAAAACTCCAGTGAGGGTAACAAGATGTACGCTGCTGCCTTCTCAGTGTATCCTTACTAAGGAGGAGCGTGGGGTGTAGAAAGATGGCAGCGACAGAACGTCACTTCTGTTACATATCTTGACATGTTGCCAAATCTGATGAGTCACCGGAGGAAGTGCCGGATCGTGGATCGGGTCTCTCGGTGGGATGGGAGGAGCAGTGGAAAGTGGCGGGGGACATCCCCTCTCGCTCCTTCAGGATAACAGTGGAGAGGCTTTTAGACGTATCGGTTGTTATCCCTAAAGAACCGACCACCCGCTATAAAAAATGGCGATGCCTGGAACTGCAGATGACATCCCGGTATAACCCTTTAACCTGAGGCCGCACACGTGCGTATGGTTGGCGCTAAGGGGTTAAACGCGTGGGTGTGTCACAGCACTAAATACTGAAAAAGGAACGGGTAATGATGTAGAATATATGGGTTAGTATTCAGGCAAGGGCTTCATTATAAGAATATAAAGTATGACTTTACCGATTTGAAATTGGATTTTTCATGCATTTAAAAAAAAATAGGAACCAGCTTACTTCTACAATACGTTCTTCTTCCAGATATCTTCCTCCTAATAAGCCTATGACTTCCGCCATGGAGACGTGCGAGTGCTTCAACAGAGAACAACAAAATGAGCGATGCTTTTCATAGGATTGGATAATTCACATATAATATTTTATACTTACCAAATCTAATATTAGCATGGCCTCCGCCGATATCTTCACTTGGAAGGGAGCCTGAAATAAAAGCAACGTTTAGAAAGGAAACACAAAAACATCAATTAGAGACGACACAACATTGCTAAATAAAAGACAACTTTCCAACTGATGAAAAAGGCGAGCTTGTTTTATTCAAAAACAGGGTGGATTCGATTTAAAATCAAGTCGATTTAAATCACAAATTTAAATCACTAGTAAAAAGACTTGATTTAAATCAACTCGATTCAAATCATAATTTTTAAAGAGCAACTGTCATCTGTCCTGCTGTGGCGCCTCCTCTGTCACGCTGCTGGCTCCTCCTCCCCTGACCCGCTGCTGGCTCCCCCTCCCCTGACCCGCTGCTGGCTCCTCCTCCCCTGACCCGCTGCTGGCTTCCCCTTCCCCTGACCCGCTGCTGGCTCCCCTCCCCGCTGCTGGATCCCCCTCCCCTGTCCCGCTGCTGGCTCCCCCTCCCCTGTCCCGCTGCTGGCTCCCCCTCCCCATGTCCCGCTGCTGGCTCCCCCTCCCCTGTCCCGCTGCTGGCTCCCCCTCCCCTGTCCCGCTGCTGGCTCCCCCTCCTCTGTCGCGCTGCTGGCTCCCCCTCCTCTGTCCCGCTGCTGGCTCCCCCTCCTCTGTCCCGCTGATGGCTCCCCCTCCTCTGTCCCGCTGATGGCTCCCCCTCCTCTGTCCCGCTGCTGGCTCCCCCTCCTCTGTCCCGCTGCTGGCTCCCCCTCCTCTGTCCCGCTGCTGGCTCCCCCTCCTCTGTCCCGCTGTTGGCTCCTCCTCTGATCCGCTATTGGCTCCTCCTCTGATCCGCTGTTGACTTACCGACAGTCCCATTCACTTTAATGGGATGGCTGGTGATGCGGCAGTGAAGCAACAAGGTGAGGGATGTGGCGACAGGGTGGACTTGATTTAAACCAAGTTAATTTAAATCACTAGTAAAAAGGCTTGTTTTAAAATCAACTTGATTCAAACCATGATTTTTAAAGAGCAACTGTCATCTCTGTCCCACTGTTGACTCCTCCTCTGTCCCGCTGCAGCTCCTCCTCTGTGGCTCCTCCTCTGACCCGCTGTTGACTCAGACAGCCCCATTCACTTTAATGGGACGGCTGCTGATGCCGGGAGTGACACAACAAGGTGAGTGACGTGGCGGCAGCAGGTGAGTGGATGCCCGCTAACAGGCGCTGCCATGATGCAGCTGAAATGACAGGTGCTCTTTAAAGAGGAAGTAAACCCTAGACATGTGCACACTGAAATATTTCGTTTCGGAACTTCGTTTTCGTCCGAAAAATAAATTTATTTAGTTACTCCCGAAATTTGTTTTTTATTTTGTTTTTCGTTAAAAATAGCATTCGTCCGAAAATCCAAATTAATGAAGGTCGAATCTGTCATTGAAGGCTCATGGTGTCTGTCGAATGTTCAAAGAAGATTCGACGGAGCAGCCAAACTGTACGACACCGATCTTCTTAGAACTTTCGACAGACACCATAAGCCAAAGATTCGACGTTTGTATTTTTTTTGCTGCTTTGTCAAATATTTGTTGTTCATGTTGAATGTATATAGTTCAAACAGAAAATGGACTGGCGATAGTGATCACTGATCAGACAGGTAACAAGATAGGGTATATAGAATCTTAATCTATAATATAGAATCTATAACAATAAATTCCCCCCCCCTCCCCCCCCCCACACGGGCAGCCTCTGAGGCTATCACAACACTAGCAACATTAGTATCACTATCAAGTTCACAACACTAACACAATAGCAGAAGATTATTATGAAGAAATTAAGTTGAACTGTAGCTTGTGTCACTATTGTTCTGCTGCTGTGCTTATGCTTAATTGCTAAATAATTCAGGTTCTCTGACAAACGGACCAGCTAAGATTGACTGTCTTCTGAAATGATTCAGTGTCTGTGTCTCTCTCTGCTAGCAATCGTAAGTGAAAGTAAGTTGGCTGTACGTGTGTACTTAGTTCTAGCTATTTTACTGCTCCTCCTCTTTGGTTACAATCAGCCAATAACATTCATCATCATCATTATTTTTATTTTACTTCCCCCACCCAATTCCAGCAGCGATCTTTCCTCTCTCTGTCGAATCTTTCCTCTCTCTGTCGAATCTTTCCTCTCTCTGTCGAATCTTTCCTCTCTCTGTCGAATCTTTCCTCTCTCTGTCGAAGCTTTCCTCTCTCTGTCGAAGCTTTCCTCTCTCTGTCGAAGCTTTCCTCTCTCTGTCGAAGCTTTCCTCTCTCTGTCGAAGCTTTCCTCTCTCTGTCGAAGCTTTCCTCTCTCTGTCGAAGCTTTCCTCTCTCTGTCGAAGCTTTCCTCTGTCGAAGCTTTCCTCTGTCGAATCTTTCCTCTCTCTGTCGTATATATTTCCTCTCTATGTCAAATCTTTCCTCTCTCTGTCGTATATTTCCTCTCTATGTCAAATCTTTCCTCTCTATGTCAAATCTTTCCTCTCTATGTCAAATCTTTTAGGGCTGCAACTAACGATTATTTTCATAATCGATTAGTTGGCCGATTATTGTTTCGATTAATCGATTAATAACCTTAAAAAAAAAAATGGTGTATAATTTTGTTAAATATGTAACGTTAAAAAAAAAATATATATATTTATTCTTAAATATCTCTATGCAGTGGTAAATATAAATAACCAACTATATGGTTAGAGAGAAAAATCTCTAATCCACTGTGAGAACAACAGATAGAAGAGATATACTGTATATACAATTAGAGTAGATCTTCCCTCAAAAAAAAAAAATTCATTTTAAGAACATTTGTTTGATTTTCTAATTGTTAGTGGGGGTCAAATCGATGTTCATTTTCAACCACAGTGACGGGAAAATTTGGAAATAGAAAACTGCTTGGTGAAAGGAATTTTCAGACAGTGTGGTTTTCGTTCACAAATTACATTCATTTTAAAAACAGAATGTTAAAAACAAGAGAAAATTTCAAAACAACATTCTTTCAGCGAATGTACAAAGATTTTTTGTCTGAAAATTGATCCGTGTGACCAGCATAAGCCTCGGTATGTAGTTTGCTTTTGATCTGTTTCTGCAGTGCTTTTTGCTGTGCGTTTTGATTTTTGCACATGTGATTTGAGTTTTTGCATTTTTTTGGCCAACTTGTTGTTGGGCAGATTAAAAAACACAATTTGCTGCAAAACCCATTACATGCTTTACTGCAGCTTCACCATTGAAGTACATTGAAACAAAAAAGCATTGTTTTGCATAAAAAAAAAAAAAAAAGTCCCTGACCGTTTCCAAATACACAACGGCTGAAGAAAGCAGAGATGTGAACGTGTCCCATAGGAAACCATGTAAATGAACTGTAGTGCGTTTTTGTAAAAAGCACCAAAAAACACAGATATGAACCAGGTCTAAGACGTTTAGACCCCTTTCACACCAGGGCGTTTTGCAGGCGCTATAGCGTTAGAAATAGCGCCTGCAAAACGCCCTAAAGAAGCTGCACCATTGGGCTTTCACACTACAGCGGTGCGCTGGTAGGACGTCAGAAAAAAGTCCTGCCAGCAGCTTCTTTGGAGCGGTGAAGGAGCGGTGTGTTTACCGCTCCTCCACCGCTGCTCCCCATTGAAATCAATAGGGCAGCGCTGTAATCCCGCTATTGTGGCGTATTGCCGGCGGTTTTAACCCTTTCGCGGCCGCTAGCGGGGGTAAAAGCGCCCCGCTAGCGGCCGAAATGCGCCGCAAATCCGGCGGTAAAACGCCGCTAAAAATAGCGGCGTTTTACCGCCCGCGCTATCAGCGGTGTGGTGTGAAAGGGGTCTTAGTAACATAATGGGGTTAAAAAAACAAAACCTAAAAGTAATCCTTTATGCTACAACAAAAAGCAGATAATCACTACTGTAAAGGATTCATTTTTTTTTTTAACTGTACAACTGTGAAAGTGGTATTTACAGTAGCGGTTATTTGCTATTTTTGTACATTAAAGGGCTCGTTTTAGTTTTTTTTAACCCCCATGATGTTACTGGCCGATTAATTGATTATGAAAATAGTAATCGATTAATTTCATAATCGATTAGTTGTCGATTAATCGATTAGTTGTTTCAGCCCTCAATCTTTTCTCTCTATGTAGAATAATCCTGGACTAATAGAGTTAAGGTTAGGCACATTCGACCACAGGTTCAATAAACACAGATTGTTATTGTCAGTGTCATGTCGAATATCTGTATTGAACTGTTGTCACAACGAAAACGAAAATAAAGCATTTGTTTATGTCGGATCTTTCGTTTAACGAAAATACCTGAAATTCGGACGAAAATGCATTTGGACAAAAACGAATGCACATGTCTAGTAAACCCTGATGGGTTTTACTTCCTCTTTATTTCCCTGCAAAGGTAAAGCATAATGGGCTATCGCATAGTAGCCCATTATGTGTCACTTACCTGAAACCGAAGCCTGCAATGTCACCGCTGTCCCCACTAGCAGCGAGCGCCCATCTTCATCCCTCTGCCTTCTGGGGGCCGCGAACTCCGGCTCCGACTGTCCGGAGTCACGTGACGTCACTCCCGCGCGTGCGTGCGGGAGCCATCAGTCACAGCATGACCCCCTTTAGAAACGGCACGATCTGCCCTTTCTAAAGTGTGCATGCGCCGTAGATATCGGCGCACGGCGTTATTGTAAATATCTTCTAAACCGTGGAGCTTTAGGAGATATTTCCAGCTCCTACAGGTAAGCCTTACTATAGGCTTACCTGTAGGTAGAAGTGGCTGCACAGGGGGTACAACCACTTTAAATGTAAGGACTTATTCTTGCTGGTAGTTAGAATATTTAATATTTTCAAAAACAATATAAAAAATGGAAGTTTCCTATTTAGAATAATAAGCGGTCAGGTTAGTAAAGCAGCGATATCAGAGCTGATTCAATCATACAGTTTGTAGTGTACATAGACTTGCAAAACAATGGGATAAAGGAATATTCCTGAACTTTGTTTTATCTCATGGTTACTGTAAAATTGTGTGAAAGTATCGATGCAGCGCTTGTCATCTCAGCTTGCAGAGCTTGGATTCATTGAATTCATTTACCAAAAATGTAAATATTGCAGAATATACAGCCTTATTCTACATAAACTAAGCTCCATTTCATGCTGAATAAACAAATTATTAATGTATCTTAAATATAAAACTATCTTTAGCCCGGCTTCACACTGGAGCATTTTAACATGCAATCTGACATGTCAAATCGGCGGCAATTGCCGTCAATGGAACCGCCCTAATCAGTGCAACGCCGCAACGATTTCAAAAAGTAGTTTCTGTACTACTTTTTTTAGATTTTAGACTGCAATTTACATTCATATCTGTGCAGCAACCTACATAGATGTCTCTTAAAATCGCGTCCAAAATCGGGACTGACATGCGGGAGTGAAATCGCTGAACTCGCACGGCTTCATTCCTGCAGCTGTGTGAACCTGGGCTTAGATAGATTTTTACTCTCCAAAAGCATTTTATTAAAATACATTTGATTAAAAAAAAAAAATCATTTAAATAAACAAAAACAAAAAAATCAGATTTTTTTTTTTTTTAAATCATTGATTTATTTTGATTAAAAAAAAAATCCGATTTTTGTGATTTTGATTTTTTTTTTTAATCAGTGATTTATTTTGATAAAAATCAAAAGAAAAAAAAATCTGATCTTTTTGCTTTTAAAAATCATTAATTTATATCCACCTTGTTAAAAAATGAATACAGAAGAAAACAATAATTGAAATTATGAAATGTTTTTTTTACCTCCCTCTCTTCAGTAAAGTCAAGGCAGGGGATGAGCTGGAATGGGTCAAATGCACTGTAAAAAAATAATAAAAAAAAAAAAAAGTGCGTTAACAGCAACAATCTAAGAATCAAAGTTTCTTGTTACAACAATAGGACTGATCATGAGATGGAAAAAATTCCCACTTTCCCCACTGCACTGGTATGGCCTCGTACCTAGAGAATCTGCAGCGATTCTCTGCATCAGAAAATGTCTCACTGCCTGTGATTAGAGCAGCGCCGTGCCGACTTCCTGGCGGGCTCTGCACGTGGAGTGTGCGAACACGCCGGAGCTCTTCCTTACTAGAGAAGAGTTAGCAGCTATGTAAACAAAGCAGATCCCCGTTCTGACAGGGGAGAAGAGCGAGATCAGCTGTTCCTAGTGATCAGGAACAGCGATCTCTCTCTTCTCCCAGTCAGTCCCCTCCCCCCACAGTTAGAAACACCTCCCTAGGGAACGCACTTAACCCTTTGTTCGCCCCCTAGTGTTAACCCCTTCCCTGCCAGTGCTATTTATACATTGATCAGTGCATTTTTATAGCACTGATCACTATATTAGTGTCACCGGTCACCAAAAACTGTCACTTTGGGTCAGATTTGTCTGCCGCAGTCCTGCTAAAAGTCGCTGATCCCCACCATAACTAGTAAAAACAATAAAAAAGTCCCTAAATCTTTCCCCTATTTTGTTTGACGCTATAAATTTTGTGCAAACCAATCAATATATGGTTATTGTGATTTGTTTGTTTACCAAAATATGTAGAAGAATATATATTGGCCTAAACTGATGAATACATTCGTTTTTTTATATATTTTTTTTGGATATGTATTATAGCAGAAAGTAAAATATATTGTTTTTTTTTTTCAAAAGTTGTGTCTTTTTTTTTTTTTGTTTATAGCACAAAAATAAAAAACACAGAGATGATCAAATACCACCAAAAAAAGCTCTACAGTGCCTTGAAAAAGTAATCATACCCCTTTAAATTTTCCACATTTTGTAAAAATAAAATAAAATAAAATAATAATTGGGGAAAAAAAAAGGACATCAATTTTGTTTGGGTACATCGTTGCACAACCGCGCAATTGTCAGTTGAAGCGACGCAGTGCCGCATCGCAAAAAATGGCCTGGTCATTAAGGGGGTAAATCCTTCAGGGGCGGAAGTGGTTAAAGAAAAAAAAAATAGGTTTATAAATCGCTTTAATGCCTGCAGCCTCCTGGGAAATATGACATAGATAACACAAGAGACGAGAATCATGTTTCTAATATGGAGGGGGCAGGAATAATAATTTAAAAAGATTAAAATACTATCATACTTCTAATATGGAGGGGGCAGGAATAATAATAAAAAAAATGAAAATACGATCATGCTTCTAATATGGAGGGGGGCAGGAATAATAATTAAAAAAAATATTAAAATACTATCATGTTTCTAATACGGAGGGGGCAGGAATAAAAATTAAAAAAAAGATTAAAATACTATCATGTTTCTAATATGGAGGGGACAGGAATAATAATTAAAAAAAAAAAATTAAAATACTATCATGCTTCTAATATGGAGGGGGCAGGAATAATAATAAAAAAAAATATTAAAATACTATCATGTTTCTAATATGGAGGGGGCAGGAACAATAATAATAAAAAAATATTAAAATACCATCATGTTTCTAATATGGAGGGGGCAGGAATAATAAATAATAAAAAATAAAATAAAAAAATAATAATAATAGAATTATAAAAAAAAAAAAAAAAAGAGCAATAGTTTTGCTACGATAAATTTCTAAAGACGTACTACACACACAGTATGGGGGTTATATTAAGCTTCTTTTTAAATTTGTCACCATGTATAAGCTACAAAACACTGTTGACATCTTCAGAAATAAGACGTAACAGCACAATTTAAAGCAGGAGACAAAACAAATGTGAAGGAAGAATGTCACAATATGTGACTATATTCTAATTTCTGTACCTCTTGGGTGGTCTCGATCCCTTGGAGCATTTCAGGGCCTTCATTCTCTCCCGTCTTTTAGCCAACTCCTCTGCCGAGAGATGCTGACAAAGAGAAATATTATGTTCACTGAGGAGCATGTGTCACCTAAACTTTAAGGAAAGACTCACTCATGCCCATAATATAAAAAAAAAAAAAAAAAAAAAAAAAAAGCTAAAAATAACTGCAGATCTCCATTATCTCAGAGATGTAGAAGTTTGATGAAGGGCAGTTCAATAATACTGGTACAAAATTGTTATTGTCGTAGAGTGCAGCACATCAATTACAGCTAAAAAAGGACACTCAGCTGATGTCTAACCTCAAACGTCTGTCCCTCGAGGTCTCTTGAATCACACCAATTCCCCCATGGGTCTCTGACACGCCTTCGTCTGGTGCGCTGAAATGAGAAACAGGAGAGTGTTCGTACGGCAACAACTGAGATTTTATTTAAAATGGCATAACCACTTGACCTTCGGAAGATTTACCCCCCCCCCCCACACACACACACACACACACACACACACACACACACACACACACACACACACAATGACCAGGCCATTTTTTGTGATACAACATTGCGTTACTTTAAGCCCCCTTTCACACTGGGGCGGTTTTCAGGCGTTACAGCGCTAAAAATAGCGCCTGTGTTGCGCCTTAAAAAACCAGCCCCTTTCACTCCAGTGTGAAAGCCCTCCCTTTCACACTGGAGGGGTGCGCTAGCAGGACGGTGAAAAAAGTCCTGCTAGCCGCATCTTTGGAGCGGTGAAGGAGCGGTGTATTCACCGCTCCTAAACCGCTCCTACCCATTGAAATCAATGGGACAGTGCGGCTATACCGCCGACAAAGCTTTGCGGGCGGTTTTAACCCTTTTTCAGCCGCCAGCGGGGGTTAAAACCACCCCGCTAGCGCCCGCAGACCGCCGCTAAAGCGCTGCTAAAAATAGCGGCACTTTACCGCCGACGGCCGCACCGCCCCAGTGTGAAAGGGGCCTAACTGACTTTTGTCTGTCTTGCAACACTGTGCAGAAATGAAATTGATATATTTTTCCCCACAACAAATATAACTTTCTTTTGGTGGTATTTAATCACCCTCTGGGTTTTTTATTTTTTGCGCTATAAACGAAAAAAGATCGACAATTAAAAAGAAAAAATAATAATAAATTATATATATATATATATATATATATATATATATATATATTATATTTACTTACTGCTATAAATCGTATCCAATAATAAAAAAAAATAAAAAATGGAACAAATCAAATTTCTTCATCAAATCAAATTTCTTCTGCTATAAAACATATTCAATTAAATCCAAGATCCAATAAAAAAAAAATATAATAATAAATATATATATATATATATATATATATATATATATATTATATACACACACACACACACACACATAAATGTATGCCAAGATGTATTCTACTACATATTTTTGATAACAAAAAAATCCCAATAAGGGTATATTGATTGGTGTGTGCAAAAGTTAGAAGATCTACAAACTATGGGATATATATTGGATTTTTTTTTTTTAATACTAGTAATGGCGGGGATAAGTGACTTATAGCGGGACTGTGACACTAAATAAATGGGACCATATAGTAATTATGTGAATTTTAAACACATAAAGCAACACATATAAATGGCATAATGAATAAATCCACAAAAGTGATAATAAAAGATAAAAAATAAATGAAATAAAATTAAAGAATGAATGTAAAGTCCACAGGTGAAGAAACTGAACATGTGATTAGTCCAGACAAATATAAAACATCCTCATGGCATCAAAACTGGAGACAGTTATAAGGAGAATATAAGCAAAATATCCACCACCAACTGTACGAAGGCTTACCGGAATGCTTGGACTCAAAAGGACACGCGCCTGATAAGTCAACAAGGCTTGTGGTGAAATTACCCTAAAGGATAAGGGCATCCGTGTAGGTAATCTCTGGCTTGAAAGTAGAATGGTCCCGCTGTCCCTTCAGGTGGTTCACAATGACAGCACCATGACATGTCTTGTTAGACGAAACGCGTTGGAACGAGCTCTGCTGATGCCATTGCGTCATTTGTACCAAAAGAACTTTTATATCTTCTCAAATGTGAGTGTTCCTTATTTTATTAAATACTCTTTTTATCAATCGGAATTACACTGTGTGGCACTCTGTTCTCCTTCTTGGCCTTATTATGTGATTCTATGGGAGAAATTTGATCCACCTGGTTTTGAGAACGTCCATCCCGAGGGTTACTGTCATTGTGAACCAACTGAAAGGACAGAAGGAACAATAATTGAATAACCACTTGCCGACCAACCACAGTACATTTACTGTGGGTGAGTGTTGTGTGCAGGCAAAGCAACGTACATATATGCCATTTTGCCTGTACAGACACAGGGGGGCGCTGAGGCGTGCTTCCCTCCTGCGACTGCTGTGTCCACAGCGGAATGCCGATCCCGATACTCGGAGGGGCCTGGTGATCATGTGATCGCTATGTGATCACATGATCACAATGTCAACAAAGCTGTTATGAATCAATATGATTCATAACAGCTTTGCTTCCCTTGCGAGTGAGCTGTAGTTGGCCCATATACATCTCATGGTACCTGGGCCAATCACAGCACCCTGTACCATGTGATTAGCTGTAGCCAATCACAGATCGCTATTATTGATAGCTGTTATGAACGTGACCCATTCATGAAAGTTGAAAGCATTGCCGGTACAATGATCTTCATTGTACGAGCAATTAAATTAATTAAATTAAAAAAAAAATCCCTGATCACCTAATCATTTTTTTTTTAACCACTTGCCGACCGCCGCACGCCGATGTACGTCGGCAGAATGGCACGGGCAGGCATAAGGACATACATGTACGTCCTTTGCCTCCCGCGGGTCGGGGGCCCGATCGGGCCCCCGCCCGGTGCCTGCGGCGGTCGGCATTCGTTCGGGAGCGATCCCGGACGAGGGGACGGCCATTCATTCATGGCCACCCCCTCGCGATCGCTCCCGACGAATGGAAATCCCCGGTGACATCACTTCCTCTCCTGTAATGTAAACACAGGAGAGGAAGTGATGTATTCTCTCCTCCGTGTCGGTATTTTTCGTTCCGACACGGAGGAGAGCGGAACGGTGAGTTGCACTAACACACCCCACACACAGTAGAACATGCCAGGCACACTCACACCCCCCCTTTACCCCCCGATCACCCCCCCAATTACCCCTGCCCCCCAGTCACAGTGACACCAATGTCATTTTTTTTTTTTTTTTTTTTTTTTTTGCATTGGTGTCATTTGTGACTGTAATAACTGTTAGGGCAGTTAGGGTTAGCCCCCTTTAGTTCTAATGTACCCCCCTAACCCCCCCAATAAAGGTTTAACCCCGTGATCACCCCCCGTCGCCAGTGTCACTAAGGCTGGGTTCACATTGCAGCGGTTTATGAGAACGAATGTGATTCGCACCGCACTGCAGTGCAAATCACATCCGATCTCTGTGCGATTCGAGTTCAGCCATTCGCCGCACCCGCCACACCCGCCGCACCCGCCGCAAATTCGCACGGGACCCTTATTTTGGCCCGCAGCAGAATCGGATCGCATGGGTGTTCACACCATGCGATCCGAGTTTGCAGATCGCACTGCGATATGCGAACTGATCTGGGGGTGTCAGTAACATTTCACTGACACTCCCAGCAGTTCGCATAGGGCAGTGTGAACTGCCGCCGGGAGGCATGCGATGCGGGAACCCGCCGCGGATTCGCGGCGTTTCCGCATCGCTCCAGTGTGAACCCAGCCTAATAAGCGATCATTTTTCTGATCGCCGTATTAGTGTCACAGGTGACGCTAGTTAGGCAGGTAGGTATTTAGGTTCGCCGCAGCTTTTTATAGCGCTAGGGACCCCCATATACTACCGCATAAAGCCCCCTGATTGCCCCCTAGTTAACCCTTTCACCAGTGATCACCATATAACTGTTACAGGTGACGCTGGTTGGTTAGTTATTTTTTTATAGTTTCAGGGCACCCGCCATTTATTACCTAATAAAGGTTTAACCCCCTGATCACCCGGCGGGTGTCATTTGTGACTAATAACTGTTAGGGCAGTTAGGGTTAGCCCCCTTTAGTTCTAAGGTACCCCCCTAACCCCCCCAATAAAGGTTTAACCCCGTGATCACCCCCCGTCGCCAGTGTCACTAAGGCTGGGTTCACATTGCAGCGGTTTATGAGAACGGATGTGATTTGCACCGCACTGCAGTGCAAATCACATCCGATCTCTGCGATTCGAGTTCAGCTATACAGATAGTATGGCTGAATTCGTGTCGCACCCGCCGCATCCGCCGCAAACTCGCACGGGACCCTTTTTTTGGTCCGCAGCAGAATCGGATCGCATGGGTGTTCACACCATGCGATCCAAGTTTGCAGATCGCACTGCGATATGCGAACTGATCTGGGGGTGTCATTAACATTTCACTGACACTCCCAGCAGTTCGCATAGGGCAGTGTGAACTGCCGCAGGGAGGCATGCGATGCGGGAACCCGCCGCGCATTCGTGGCGTTCCCGCATCGCTCCAGTGTGAACCCAGCCTAATAAGCGATCGTTTTTCTGATCGCTGTATTAGTGTCACAGGTGACGCTAGTTAGGCAGGTAGGTATTTAGGTTCGCCGCAGCTTTTTATAGCGCCAGGGACCCCCATATACTACCGCATAAAGCCCCCTGATTGCCCCCTAGTTAACCCTTTCACCAGTGATCACCATATAACTGTTACAGGTGACGCTGGTTGGTTAGTTATTTTTTTATAGTTTCAGGGCACCCGCCATTTATTACCTAGTCTCACTAGTGTACCCCTAAATTTAGGGGTGTCTACTTTCTAAAATGGGGTCATTTGGGGGGGGGGGGTTTGTGCCATCTTGGCATTTTATGGCCTTCAAAACTGTAACGCCCTTAGAAAGCCTGAAGGCGGTGCTTGGTTTTCGGGGCCCCGTACGCGGCTAGGCTCCCAAAAAGTCCCACATATGTGGTATCCCCGTACTCAGGAGAAGCAGCAGAATTTATTTTGGGGTGTCATTTCACATATGCCCATGGCATGCATGAGCAATATATCATTTAGTGACAACTTTGTGAAAAAAAAAAAAAAAAAAAAAAAGTTTGTAATTTTCCCGCAACTTGTGGCAAAATATAAAATATTCCATGGACTCAACATGCCTCTCAGCAAATAGCTTGGGGTGTCTACTTTCTAAAATGGGGTCATTTGTGGGGGTTTTGTGCCATCTTGGCATTTTATGGCCTTCAAAACTGTAATAGGTAGTGAGAAGTGAACTCAAAAAATTACGCCCTTAGAAAGCCTGAAGGCGGTGCTTGGTTTTCGGGGCCCCGTACGCGGCTAGGCTCCCAAAAAGTCCCACATATGTGGTATCCCCGTACTCAGGAGAAGCAGCAGAATTTATTTTGGGGTGTCATTTCACATATGCCCATGGCATGCATGAGCAATATATCATTTAGTGACAACTTTGTGAAAAAAAAAAAAAAAAAAAAAAAGTTTGTAATTTTCCCGCAACTTGTGGCAAAATATAAAATATTCCATGGACTCAACATGCCTCTCAGCAAATAGCTTGGGGTGTCTACTTTCTAAAATGGGGTCATTTGTGGGGGTTTTGTGCCATCTTGGCATTTTATGGCCTTCAAAACTGTAATAGGTAGTGAGGCGTGAAATCAAAAATTTACGCCCTTAGAAAGCCTGAAGGCGGTGCTTGGTTTTCGGGGCCCCGTACGCGGCTAGGCTCCCAAAAAGTCCCACATATGTGGTATCCCCGTACTCAGGAGAAGCAGCAGAATTTATTTTGGGGTGTCATTTCACATATGCCCATAGCATGTGTGAGCAATATATCATTTAGTGACAACTTTGTGTAAAAAAAAAAAAAAAATTTTTTTTTTGTCATTATTCAATCGCTTGAGGCAAAAAAATAAAATATTCAATGGGCTCAACATGCCTCTTATCAATTTCCTTAGGGGGTCTACTTTCCAAAATGGGGTCATTTGGGGGGGTTTTGTACTGCCCTGCCATTTTAGCACCTCAAGAAATGAGATAGGCAGTCGTAAACTAAAAGCTGCGTAAATTCCAGAAAACGTACCTTAGTTTGTAGATGTGACAACTTTTGCGCAAACCAATAAATATACAATTATTTTTTTTTTTTTTACCAAAGACATGTGGCTGAATACATTTTGGCCTAAATGTATGACTAAAATTGAGTTTATTGGATTTTTCTAATAACAAAAAGTAGAAAATATCATTTTTTTTCAAAATTTGCGGTCTTTTTACGTTTATATCGCAAAAAATAAAAATCGCAGAGGCAATCAAATACCATCAAAAGAAAGCTCTATTTGTGGGAAGAAAAGGACGCAAATTTTGTTTGGGTACAACATTGCATGACCGCGCAATTACCAGTTAAAGCAGCGCAGTGCCAAAGTGTAAAAAGACCTCTGGTCATTTACCAGCAAAATGGTCCGGTCTGAAAGTGGTTAAACATTTTTTTTTTTTTACTATATAATTTTTTTGTAAATATTTTCATGAGCATAGTTCAATGCTGATATGGTAACATTGAACTACTATAATGAAAATATTTAAAAAAACATATATAAAAACAATTTAAAAATAAAGGTTAAAAAATATATATATTTAAAATACTAAATAAAAAATGATTATAGTTTTTTTTTTTTTTTTTTTTAACATGCTGTCATCAGTCAGCGTCCCTGATCAATTACCATATCATAAAGCTGTACTGCGCTGGTGATAGTATGTAAAAATAGAAAAAAAAAAAAAAAACAATTACAAGGAATGATTGATCAAATTTCAAATATTATATATATATATATATATATATATATATATATATATATATATATATATATATATATATATATATACACACACACATATATACAGAATAGATGATAGCATAAATTTATGGTGAAATTTGATTTTATTAGATATGTTTTATGACAGAAATTAGAAAATACGTTTTTTTTTCAAAAATTTTAGTCTTTTTCATTTATATCACAAAACATAAAAAAAAAAAAACGCACTGGTGATCAAATACCACCAAAAAAAAAGCCCTATTTGTGTGAAAAAAACAATATAAATTTCCTTTGGGTACAGCGTTGCATGACCGCACAAGTGCCAAAGAATCAATTGTGGACCTAGTATGTGAACTGATACTTCCGGGTTTGGGGGGCGTGTGCCGCTGGCAACCCCCTCCCACTGTGATCCCACACAGAGGGAGCCCAGCAGCGGGTACCACAGACTTAATGTCCGCCGGCACCTGCCAATTACACAGGGCACAGGCAGAACGACAATCTGCCCATGCAAACAAGGCAGATTGTCATTCTGATAGGAGGGAAGGAACGGATGCTGAAACCTGTGTTTTTGCTAAGCAGGAGCATGGATCCATACCTTTCCCTAGTTAAAGCACCTCCCACACAGTGAGTAAGCACAATGTAGGCACAAAGTTTACCCTTTGATCGCCCCTGATGTTTACCCCTTCCCAGCCAGTCTCATTAGTACAGTGACAGTACATATTTTTAGCACTGATCGCTGTATTCTGATCACTGTATTGGTGTCACTGGTCCCCAAAAAGTGTCAGTTAGGTGTCCGATTGTCCGCCGCAATATCACAGTCCTGCTATAAGTTGCTGATCGCCTCCATTACTAGTAAAAAAAATAAAAATAAAAAATAAAAAAATATCCCAAAGTTTGAAGATGCTATTACACGTGTGCAAACCAATCAATATATGCTTATTGGGAAGGGGGGTAAAACCTCTGGAGCTGAAGTGGTTAAAGTAGCGCAGTAACAAAAGCAAAAAAATTCCCTGGTTGTGAAGGGAGGGGGGTAAAACCTTCCGGAGCTGAAGTGGTTAATTGTATTGCATGGGTGCAGCATGTTGCTGTTGGACTTGTTACTGAGTGCAAGTGTGTGTAGGCAGAATAGTAGTCATGTTTCCTTAGACTCTTCTTTAAAAGGAGAAGTCCAGCATGAGCTCGTTTGGCTGGGCTTCTCCTACAGGTCACAGGAGTGCAATCCGTTTTGTGCTCCTGTGACCCGTTTTCATCAGAGAGCGGTCTGAAGTCCGCTCTTTGCTGATGTCGCAGGAATCGGTCCAGGCTCCGCGTCATCCCGACAATGGGAGTCGGGATCCTCCAGGTGCCTGGACTGATACCCGTCTCAGCCTGTCAGAGAGCCACTGAGAGCCTGAGATGTGTTTTTGTTGCAGTCCAGTGCATTTTCCCCCCCTTGTAAAACCCTGGTGTTTTTTCACCTTAATGCATCCTACGCATTAACTGCTTACTTACCGGGCACTTAAACCCCCCTCCTGCCCAGACCAAATTTCAGCTTTCAGCGCTGTCACACCTTGAATAATAACAATTGCATGGTCATACAACACTGTACCCAAATTAAATTTTTATAATTTTTTTTCACACAAATAGAGCTTTCTTTTGGTGGTATTTAATCACCACTGGAGTTTTTATTTTTTTGCTAAACAAAAAAAAAAGACGGAAAATTTTGAAAAAAAAAAAAAAAAGAATCATGTTACATAGTTTGTTATAAAATGCTTAAAACAGGTAATTTTTCTCCTTCACTGATATGCGCCGATGAGGCTGCACTCATAGGCACTGATAGGCACAGATAAGGCAGCACTGATGGGCACAGGAAAGGCGGCACTGAAGGCCACTGATAAGGTGGCACTGATAGGTGTTACTGATAGGTACCACTGATAGATGGCACTGCTAGGTGACACTGATGGGCATCACTGTTAAGGTGGCACAAGTGGGCACAGATGAGCTGGCAGCTGCTCTCCTTGATCGGGACCGATGTCCCTCTGACAGCCGCTAGTGATCGGCTTCTTTTTTTTTCTAACGCTATCAGCACGAGGAGAAAAAATAGCTGATTATCGGCTCTGTTTACTTCACATGATCAGCTGTCATCGGCTGACAGCTGATCACATAGTAAGGGGTCAGGATCGACCCCTTACTCCGATCTGTGATCAGCTGAGTCTCAGACTCGCTGATCACAGAGCGCTCCACGTGCCCTGCAGGGAGCGCACAGGAGGACGTCTATTGATGCCCTCCCAGCAAAGTAGGTCCGCGCTGTAGCCGTCATTTGGCCCGTTCGTTCCCCCCATCAGAGACCCAATCTACCTCTCTGGCCGGGGTTCTCGGCTCTTGATTTTTATAGATTGATAGCAGCGCAGCAATTGGCTCCCACTGCTGTCAATCAAATCCAATAAAGTGGGGGGTGGGGACGAGTCCAGCATTCTGGGTCTATGCTGGACTCGGGAGTGCACCTGCACGGTAAACCCCAAGGAGAGCGCTTCTCTTAGGGGGTTTGCCGATACGGGGAGGAGCCAATAGCGCCTCCAGGGGCCCCTAGAAGTAGAGGATCGGAGGCCACTCTGTGCAAAACAAACTGTACAGTGAAGGCGAGTATGACATGTTTGTTATTTAAAAAAAACAACCCCTTTAATTAAAGGACGTGTGTTCCATTGCGTTTAGGTGCGTCCCAGTGCATTTTACAGCTTTCCAGTAGTCCATGAAAAATGCAGCAAGTTCTACTTTCTTTTTTGGAATACACTGGAAATGCAAGCACTGGTGGGAATTATGCAATTGAAAACCATATAACCTACTTTCCATGCGTTTTTGATGCAGAGAAAAAAAAAAACGCACAGGACTGCATGTGGTTTGAACCGACCCTTAGTGTTATATGGAAAAGAGCACAGACAGATCTGATTGGTTGCAGTAAAGCCCCTTGTTTGCTTACCATAGTCTGCAGGCGGTGGGCGAACTCGTACGCTTCCAATGTATCTTTTACCAGTTTCGTCTTTGTTTTATCCAACGGACGGGGCCGATTGTAAACTGCTTGTTCTGAAATTTGCAGAATATCAAGTGCTGGATGATGAAACGTAATGAAAAAATATAAATAAAAAAAATAAAAAAAGTCTAACTGACACTTACCACAGCCAAAGTTAATGGCGCCAATTAGTTCCAGGTAGGTGTGGACACGCCCGATGCAGTTCACATCACCGCAGTTCTTTAGTCCCGGGCGGACTGAGGTTTTGTTCAAGTAATTTGGCTTACAGTTCTTCCTACAATAAGAAAACAACAAGCACTTTCAGTACAAACATCTGGGGTGCCAAGGTTCACCATCACTGTCCTAGGCCATATAGAGGCCATCTTTCCTCCGCTCATCACTGCAACCAGCCGCCACCAGCACCAGATTGGTTCCTGGGCTCACCAATCACACAGGTAAGCCCGGGGAACCACCGGAAAGTGTCCCGTTGTCTTTAACCGATTGCCGACCGCCTCACGCCGATATACGTTGGCAGAAGGGCTCGTACAGGCAGAATCACGTACCTGTATGCTGCCCTTTAAGAGCTCCATGAGTCGGGTCCCACGGACTCGATCGCCAGGGGGATACCCACGATCGTCTCACGGAGAGGAAGAACAGGGAGATGCTAATGTAAACAAGCATTTCCCCATTCTGCCTAGTGACAGTGTCACTGATCTCTGCTCCGTGTGATTGGAGCAGAGATCAGTGATGTGTCATACACAGAAACGCCCCCCCACAGTTAGAAACATGCCCCTAGGACACACTTAACCCCTACACTGTTACCTAGTGGTTAACCCATTCACTGCCAGTGTAATTTACACAGAAATCAGTGCATTTTTATAGCACCGATTGCTGTATAAATGACAATGGTCCAAAAATGTGTCAAAAACGTCCGATGTGTCCGCCATAATGTCGCAGTCACAATAAAAATCGCTGATCACCACCATTTAAAAAAAAAAAATTATTAATAAAAATGCCATAAAACTATCCCCTATTTTGTAAACGCTATAACATTCGCGCAAACCCATCAATAAACGCATAGTGCCATTTTTTTTAACCAAAAAAATGTAGAAGAATACATAGTTACATAGTTAGTAAGGTTGAATAAAGACACCAGTCCATCCAGTTCAACCTGAGTGAGTGTCTACAATTGTCCCTATCCTTGTACATTGTACACTCACATCGGTCCCTACCCTCAAGGAGCCCACGATCCAAGGTGCCCATTCATATACTAGGGACAATTTTAGACAGAAGCCAATTAACCTACCTGCATGTCTTTGGAGTGTGGGAGGAAACCGGAGTACCCGGAGAAACCCCACGCAGGCACAGGGAGGACATGCAAACTCCAGGCAGGTAGTGTCGTGGTTGGGATTCGAACCAGCGACCCTTCTTTCTGCTAGGTGAGAGTGCTAACCACTACACCACTGTACCGCCCATTACGTATCAGCCTAAACTGAGGAAAAAACAAGTATTTTTATATATTTTTGGGGGATATTTATTATAGTAAAAAAGTAAAATAAATGCGTTTTTTTTTTCAAAATTGTCGCTCTTTTTTTGTTTATAGCGCAAAAAATATAAACCGCAGAGGTGATCAAATACCACCAAAAGAAAGCTCTATTTGTGGGGAAAAAAGGACGTCAATTTTATTTGGGAGCCACGTCACGCGACCGCGCAATTGTCAGTTAAAACGACGCAGTGCCGAACCACAAAAAGTGCTCTGGTCAGGAAGAGGGTAAATTCTTCCAGGGCTGAAGTGGTTAAAAGTGATGAAGCGGCGAATCAGCTGCTCGGATCACTTTTATCTGAAAGAGAATCTCCTAAAGGAAAATAAAATACTGGGGTTATGGCATCTAACATCAAAGTAGAGCGGTACGATTTTGGCTAAAATGAGAAACACAATTTTTTTTGCTTAGAATAAAGATCACGATTCTTGAAGTGTAACATCTTCTTTCACATTATACAAAACAAATTGGGCTAACTTTACTGGCTTTTTTTTTTTTTTTTTTTATTAATGAAAGTGTGTATATATATATATATATATATTTTTTTTTTTAATTGCTTCTGAAAAACCGCTGTGCAAATACGGTGTGACATAAAATATTGCAAAAACCACCAATTTATTCCCTAGACCAGTGATGGCGAACCTTGGCACCCCAGATGTTTTGGAACTACATTTCCCATGATGCTCAACTACACTGCATAGTGCATGGGCATCATGGGAAATGTAGTTCCAAAACATCTGGGGTGCCAAGGTTCGCCATCACTGCTCTAGGGTCTCTGCTAAAAAAAAAAAAAAAAAAAAAAAATCATGTTTGGGTGCTCCAAGTAATTTTCCAGCAGAAAATAATGATTTTTACTTGTAAGCAACAAATGTCAGAAAAGGTTTGGTCTTTAAATGGTTAAACTTCCTTCATTGACGCGCCAAGTTCTTTCCTTTGATAAAAGAACGAAAAGATACTTTGTTTCTACTTATTCCTCTGTGTTGTAATAAAACTTGGCAGGCCGCTCGGATTTATTTTTTTCCAGCTGTGAGAACTCTCTGCACTTGTTAGAAAGATTGTGAAAATCGGCAAGGGAAAAAAAATTGCGAAGGGCAAAAGATTGCGATTTCGATTATTAATGATTAAGAGTTCCTTCACACGGACGTGTCCATGTACGGAGCCCGCTCTGCTCAGCGGGGGAATCGCTCCGTCAATCCCTGCTGAGCAGGAAGATGACAGATGTCTCTGTGCAGAGACGGACCTGTCAGAGCGCCGCTCTCCCCTATGGGGGATCGGATGAGGACAGACCGCAGAGTCCATCGTTACCCGATCCTCAGGAGGATGGAAAAGTAGGTTTTTCCTCCGTCACACTTTTTCGGATCGGAGCGGGTCGGATGTCAGCGGACATGTCACCGATGACATCCGACGCTCCATAGAGGTCTATGAAGAGTCCGTTCAGGTCCGCCTAAAAAAACTGAGAGGCGGACCTGAAAGGTTCGTTTGTGCGAAAGAGGCCTAATCGTGCAGCTCTACATCAAAGTAATGGTGTATCTTCTCAGTTAGGTGGTCAGCAAGTGGAAAAAAAAAAAATCATAATTTTGCTCGTTTATAAACCAAAAGCGTACCATCGATCCAAGATGTAATTGCGAATCCTGAGATAGCGTTCCGGAGTCTTTGCAGGGCGCCCCTCGAAGAATTCTGGGATGGCTTGCTTCTCTTCTTCCTGGATGAAGTCTGGTTCTAGCACCACCTCCTGGTCGGGCGGTTTTAGGTCTTCTTCTGGGGCGTCTTCATCCTCATAGGGCGGAGATGCCTGAACCATCGGAGTGTCGACATCTTTATCCTCCGGGCTCAGACAAGTGGAGTCCCTGCTGGCCTCTTCGTCTTGCGCGGACGTCAAAGGGTCGCTGTGTGGCACGCATGTGAAGCAATAAAGAGTGTCCCCGTCACCGGGCTCCTTCTGACAAAGCGCCTCCGTCTCGGGAACATCGGCGTGCGGCCGTTCCGGGGTGAGGTGACTTTGTCCCGTGGTGGGATGAATGGCCTCTTCCTTCACCTGGCAGATCGTATCTTCTGGATTTATCGCCGTGTCAGGAAGGTCTTCGCTCTTGACAAATGCCTCATCCACCTCATCCGTTATGTCGACCTCCTCATCATCTGATAAGGTCTCAATCTTCACCGCGTTGAGGTTGGGGTCCGCTCGACCTCGGAATGCAGATAGTTTAGCTTCTTCCTCGGAATTCTCAGCGCGGAAAGCGGGAAGCTCCCCCGCTGCCATTTTGCCCTCTTTCTCTCCGTTCTCCTCCTTACACTGTAGAAAGAAATATGACATTTTTTACACTTTCTGTAATTTTAAAGGTATCATCTGGATAACGAAGAGCTTACATTACAGATCATGAACATACCTGACACTGGTGGGAAATGACATTTGATAAAAGGAAACAAAATGATACAGAAAAATCTCATAAAGCTAGTACCAAAAACAATCAATATTAATTGTGCACCAAAATAAAATTTCTGGTGCCAAAACTAAAAATTAAGGATGCACGAAAATTGAAATGGACAGTTTTATAAAAAAAAAAATATAAATGGAATTAATGAGGCTGGCGTTTTTCCATTGAAGTCAATGGAACACAATTTTGCATTGCAGTCAACAGGGGGCGCTTTTGCATTGAAGCCAATGGGACATGCTATTGCAGCAACCCCCAGAGCCCCCCTTTTACTTATCTGAGAGAGAAATAAGCATACCTGCTCCAGCCGCTGTCTCGGGTCCTCATTGGATAGATTGATAGCAGCATTGGCTCCAACTGCAGTCAATCATATCCAATGACGTTGGAGTCAGGGGGGGGGATTGCGGTGGCCGAGTCGAGTGCCCCCAGGGAAAGCGCTTCTGTGATGATGTCACTGGGCCGCAAAAAGAGGTGCTTCTTGAAAATGAAATGACCCAAATAACCACTTCAGCCCAGTGTCGGGAAGGATTTACCCCCCTTAATAACCAGGTCATTTTTTTGCAAAACTGCATATTGTCGCTTTAACGGACAATTGTGCAGTCGTGCGGCGCTTTACCCAAACAAAATTTATGTCCTTTTTTTCCCCACAAATAGAGATTTTTTTTGGTGGTATTTGATCACCTTTACAGTTTTTTTTTGTGTGCTATAAACAAGAAAAAAAAAAACATTTTTTAATTTTTGCTATAATAAATATCCCAAAAAAACAAATTATAATAATAAAAAAAAAATTCTTCATCAGTTTAAGCAAATGATGGGTATTCTTCTACATATTTTTGGTAAAAAGAAAAAAAAAAAAAAAAAGAAAAATCGCAATAAGCGTATATTTGATTGGTTTGAGCAAAAGTTATAGTGTCTACAAAATAGGGGATATATTTATGGTATTTTTAGTTAATTTTTTTTTTATTAATAGTAATGGCGGTGATCTGCGATTTTTAGCAAGACTGTGCGGTAGACAGATCGGACACTTGACACTTTTTTGGGACCCTTATACAGCGATCAGAGCTTAAATAGCAACCGATTACTGTATAAATGTTACTGGCAGGGAAGAGCTTAACACTAGGGGGGGTGATCAAGGGGTTAAGTGTTCCCTAGGAAGGTGTTTCTAACTGTAGGGGGAGGAGAGAGAGAGAGATTGCTGTACCTGATCCTTAGGAAGAGACGATCACTCTGTATTCCCCTGTCAGAACGGGGATCTGTATGTTTACATTGACAGATCCCCATTCTGGCTCTCTGTGGAGTGATCGCAGTTGGCCAGCGGACATTGCGGCCGCCGGGCACGCGCATCGGCTCCGGCATCGAGCCTGCTATCGCTCTTAAAGTGTCCGACGTACACCTACGGCCATTTGCGCAGCCGTGCCAACCTGCCGCGGTATAATGACGGCGGCTGGTTGTCAAGCGGTTAAAACATTTCAACAGCATGTTGAGGAACAAAGGAACGTATGATTCCGTGTACATCACACTTTATAAGATTTTTGGGAACACGATTACCTTATTCTTAAAATACTGCCTGGCGTAGCTCTTGACCTGTAGCACCGTGCGGCTCCCGATCAGCCTGGCAATGTTCGTCCATCTTCTGCCAAACTTCGCCTAAGGAGAGAAGGAGGTAGAAAACGTTTTCAAGAAGCGCCAACATCTTCATTGCCCGGCACTCGCAGATCAGGTTCTGCTGTGAATATTCATTAAAGAAGTGGCGTGCGTGCGCCCCCTACATGCAGAAATTCCAAACCATGTATATATGCAGTTACGTGTTTCAGCGCATAGACGCCGCCCTGTAACAGTAAAACTGCTATGGAATGGACGGCAAGTGGATAAATAAAACCCTTACAAACCACTCTGACCTACGTTGGACGAGAAGGCCTGGCTCGCAGTCTCCACTCTAATTCATCCCAAGGTGTTCTATGGGGTTGAGGTCAGGACTCTGTGCAGGCCAGTCAAGTTCCTCCATCCCAAACTTGCTCATCCATGTCTTTATGGACCTTACTTTGTGCGCTGGTCCAAATCATTTGATGGAGGGGGATTATGGTGTGGGGGTTGTTTTTAAAGGGGTTGTGCTTGGCCCCTTACAAACCACTTTGACCTACAGGTAAGCCTAGATTAAGGCTTACCTGTAGGTCCAAGAAATATCTCCTAAACCTACATGGTTTAGGATAGATTTACTAAAAGAAAGACAGTGACAGCTGTCTACGGCGCATGCGCCGTAGACAGCGGCACACAGGCACACTATCGCCGTTAGTGGCGACTCCCGTGCGCATGCGCGGGAGCGACGTCATCGCTGCTCCGGCGCTGTGAGTGGCCAAAGCAGCGATACCCGGAAGAAGATGGAGGCTCCGGACTACAGGGGACATCGGTGACAATCGCTGGCTCCTGTGTCGGGTAAGCGACACATAATGGGCTACTATGCGATGCCCATTATGCTTTACCTTTGCAGGGAGACAAAGAGGAAGTAACACCCATCAGGGTTTACTTCCTCTTTAAAGTCACAGAAGAACTGTGGCAGAAATCAATCATAAATCTGCTTACCAGACCCTGCTCAAATAGATCTTTCTCCTCCACCGTCCACTTCACAGCTCCGCTACTGGGCTTAGAGGGAGATCGGATCCTGAACACAATGACAAAAGAAGTTTTATGATAATTATTTTATGATAATGCAAAAGGCAAAAATGTGGAGTGATAATGAGCGACCAATCGGATTTGGCTACCTCAAACTCATTTTCACGGCGCTGGACAGAGAGATTAAAAAGAATCTCTATGGAGATCTTTTGAATCTTAACCACTTAAGGACAGCAACGCACACACACATTATATATATAATTTTATATATATATATATATATATATATATATATATATATATATATATATATATATATATATATATATATATATATATATATATATATATATAATAGGGTTTTACTGGGGCTATGGTTGAAGCTCTCCGCCTTAAAGAGGGATTCCACCAAAAAAAAAAAATATTAAAAGCCAGCAGCTATAAATACTACAGCTGCTGACTTTTAATAAATGGACACTCACCTGTCCCGGGTTCCAGCGATGCCGGCAGCCGAGGCCGATCGATCGCTCGGCCCTCGGCTGCTGCCGCCACCATTCTAGGTGAGGGAATCAGGAAGTAAAGCGAATCGGCTTCACTTCCCGGTTCCCTACTGCGCATGCGCGAGTAGCGCAGCGCAATAGGAATTCTCCGCGCTGTCACTGGGACCCGTGTGTGTCCCAGCAGACAGCGCGGCAGGACAGGAAATGGCGTAGACTCCCACGGGAGTCTATGCCCGGAAGTGGGTGTAAATACCTGTCTTTGACAGGTATCTCCACCCCCCTCCCCCCTGAAAGGTGCCAATTGTGACACCGGAGGGGGGGAGGGATCCGATCAGCGGAGGTTCCACTTTAGGGTGGAACCCCGCTTTAACCCCCGGTAATTTTTTTTTAGCCGGGGATTCACTTTCTCGAAAAAGCGATTCGGGCAGCTGATTAGCTGCTGGATCGCCTTTAGAAGCAGTGGGAGGGGTTGTACCTCCACCTCCCACCGGGTTTTTCTCTGGCTTACCGTTCTTACTGAGAAACAATCTGATGGTTCGCAAAGGCTGGTCACAGAGGTGAGGAGAGACCAGATCTTCTCCAATCACATCTATGATCTAGGAGAGGGGTCTCCAAACTTTTCAAACAAAGGGCCACTTTATTGTCCTTCAGACTTTAGGAGGACCGGATTGTGGCCAGCAAGAGCAGAAAATGTTACGGGCCCAGCATCAGAGAGAATAAATATGGTGTCAGGGTTGGTGGTCAGTAGGAGGAGTATTCCCCCTATTAGTAGGAGGAATAGTATTCCATCATTGTTATCGGAAGAAGATAAAATTCCCCATTGTTGGTGTCAGTGAGAGGAATAGTGCCTCATATCAGTGGAAGGAGTTGTGCCCCAAGGGCCACATAAAAGGCTAGCAAAGGGCCACATCTGGCCCCTCGGGACGCAGTTTGGAGACCCCTGATCTAGGAGGACCGAAGCAGCGTCATGATGTCACTTCCAGTCTAAGGCAGAAGCAAACAATTATTTATTTATTTTTAAAGCAAAAGATCACATTTATTTTTTTGGATCTTTTGCTTTTAAAAGTAGGAGGAGAGATTTGGAATCTTATAGATCCCAGATCTCTCCATAAAGAGGACCTGCCATCCCTTATTTCTATTACAAGGGATGTTTACATTTCTTGTAAAAGGAATAAAAGTGATAAAAAATAAAAAAAGGGGACAGTTTAAAAAAATAAAAATAAAAAATAAAATAAAAAAGTCCCCTATCCCCCTTTGTGTTTGCACGCAGATGGGAACGCATACGCAAGTTGCGCAAGCATATGTAAAGTTACTCTAAACTGCTAACCTGTAAAAACATGTCGCCTGTGGAGATTTTTAAGTATCGTAGATTTGTGGCTATTCCACGAGCGGTAGCAAATTTAAAAAGTGCGACATGTTGGGTGTCTATTTACTCAGCGTAACATTATCTTTTCTATTTTGCAGAAAAATTTGGGTTATATATATTGTATTTTTACATTAAGAAGTGTTTTTTCACAAAAAATTGCTTTTGAAAAAACACTGCATAAATACCATGCAACTATCGCTATTTTATTCTCTAGGGCAGGGGTGGGGAACCTTTTTGGCTGAGAGAGCCACGAACGCCACATATTTTAAATGTAATTCCGCGAGAGCCAAACAATATGTTTAAAACCAATTTTTTTTTTAAATCCATTAATCGACTAATTTCAATTATAACTGTAATATCCACGTCATCTCCCCCACTGTAATATCCACGTCTCCCCTACGATTGTCTGCTTGCTTACCACTACACAGGCAGGCAGATCCACGAGCAGGTGAGGCGGGTGATGATGACGTCAGCACGCCGCTCACCTAGGCCGGGTGTACCAAGATGGCCGCAGCTCCGGAGCTAGGCCAAAGCTGCAGCCTTTCCTATGGGCTGAATCCACGGATCGGCACACCATGCAATCCACAGGTTGAGAGGTGAGAGCCAGATGCAGCCATCAAAAGAGCCACATCTGGCTCGAGAGCCGTAGGTTCCCTACCCCTGCTCTAGGGTATCTGCTAAAAAAAAAAAAAATTATAATATAAAATATATATATATATATATATATATATATATATATATATATATTTTTTTTTTTTGGGGGGGGGTTCTAAGTAATTTTCTAGCAAAAAATAATGATTTTTTTACTGGCCTGGTCTTAAAGTGGATAATAAATGTTTGCTTTTGGGTTTATTACCACTTTAATTTCTATCTGTACATGGGACATCCGTTCCTCACCAAGACTACAGCAATATAATGTTCACGGTATCAACCAAACCCTGGACACAAGAAGTACCCACAGACAAAGTACTTACGGGACACGAGCAGTTTTCTTCTGGGGGCTCCTGAAAATAAGAAAGCAATATTATTGTATACAGCAGTTATTTAACATTACAAGGTATAGGGATCCTCAACTCCGGGCCCTTGACCCCACTAGAGTAGCAGATAATGTTCAGTATACGTAATGCTGGAGAGGACTCGAAGAATGGAGACATACTAGAGGAAGGGAATGATGGGGAGAGTCTGAGGACAGGCTACATATTAGAATGGAGACTGAAGATGACATGCATAAGACACTAATAGCCTGGAGACCTGATTCATGAGGCTAGGCTAGTAAAGATCACTTCTCTTATCCCTTCATAAATCAATGCTCCTGCTCCAGACTGCTAAGGTCAGAGGGCCACACAACAAGTACCAGACTGCTAGGGTACCTCGAGCCACAGGTTGGGTACTGGGCATATATAGCATTCACTAACACAGGGATTTCATCATGGTTACCCTCAAAGGGCCAGTTGTATCAGGAGTGTGCTACGTACAGGGTGCAGAGTTCAAGAGTGCGCTACGTACAGGGTGCAGAGTTCAAGAGTGCGCTACGTACAGGGTGCAGAGTTCAAGAGTGCGCTACGTACAGGGTGCAGAGTTCAAAAGTGCGCTACGTACAGGGTGCAGAGTTCAAGAGTGCGCTACGTACAGGGTGCAGAGTTCAAGAGTGCGCTACGTACAGGGTGCAGAGTTCAAGAGTGCGCTACGTACAGGGTGCAGAGTTCAAGAGTGCGCTACGTACAGGGTGCAGAGTTCAAGAGTGCGCTACGTACAGGGTGCAGAGTTCAAGAGTGCGCTACGTACAGGGTGCAGAGTTCAAGAGTGCGCTACGTACAGGGTGCAGAGTTCAAGAGTGCGCTACGTACAGGGTGCAGAGTTCAAGAGTTTGCTACGTACAGGGTGCAGAGTTCAAGAGTGCGCTACCTAGAGGGTGCAGAGTTCAAGAGTGCGCTACCTACAGGGTGCAGAGTTCAAGAGTGCGCTACCTACAGGGTGCAGAGTTCAAGAGTGCGCTACCTACAGGGTGCAGAGTTCAAGAGTGAGCTACCTACAGGGTGCAGAGTTCAAGAGTGCGCTACCTACAGGGTGCAGAGTGCAAGAGTGCGCTACCTACAGGGTGCAGAGTTCAAGAGTGCGCTACCTACAGGGTGCAGAGTTCAAGAGTGCGCTACCTACAGGGTGCAGAGTTCAAGAGTGCGCTACCTACAGGGTGCAGAGTTCAAGAGTGCGCTACCTACAGGGTGCAGAGTTCACACCTGCAAACCAAGCCCACACCGTCCCTGCTGCAGGCCGCATCCATCTTTGCCCCTCTTCCTTCCGGGGGGGGGGGGGCGTAGACTCCGGCTGTGTGACTGTCCGGAGCTGCGTGACGTCACTCCCGCCGGTCATGGCACATGCTCATGAAGAAACGGCACGGGTGACGTATGCCCTGATGAGATCATCGGTGCAGTAAAATGGTGAATATCTCCTAAACGGCGCATGTTTAGGAGATAATTACAGTACCCATAGGTAGGCCATATACTAGGCTTACCTATAGGTACAAATGTTACAGGGAGGTTTACAACCTATTTAATCCCTATGATTGTCGGCTCCATCTAGTGGTCATATTTTTCCCAAAACACTATCTTTTATGAATGAAAAACATTTGACCTGGAAGAAAATAATCTAATAGCATTTGATTTTGCCCCTATTCACACAGAAAGATTATGCCTGCAAATTTTTGATAAAAAAAAAAAAAAAACACAACAATATACATGGGACCTTGAAGCACCTGTAAACAATGCCTAGACAGTGTCATCTAGAGCGATCATGCCAAATTGTGCACAAATACAACCCCCCCCCCCCCCCTTAAAATATACCCCCTCATAGTACAAAGCCTCTACCCCTCAAATTTCCCCTGTGAGCACAAAACCTCTCCTCCCCACTCCAAATTCCCCTCCCATCACTAATTCTCCGAATCCCCCATTCTTGCACATATCCCCCTCCCCCAATCATCCCTGCTAGCACAAATCCCCCCCACTCAAGAAAAAAAAATCCTTTCCTAGCACAAATCCCCTCCTACCACAAATCGACCCAATCATCCCTGCTAGCACAACCCACACCCCCCCCCCTAACCCAAGAAAAAAAAACAGGAGGTGCTACAAACATAAAAAAATAAAAAGTCTAATCAGGGTTAAATACACCACTTGTGGAGTCCAGCAGCTCTACACCATTCCACGGAGATCCAGGAGACCGGCACCACCACGTGAGAGGACACCTCCACCCAAGGTTGAATAAGGCAGCTTACCAGATTCAAAGACCTCTAAATCACAGGAGGTCCAACAGTACATGAGTTACACTGGGGAAGGGATCCACTCACATCCGGCTCTCCAATCATATCCTTAGGAAGGCAATACATGTTATACAAGTCATGCTCTCAGAGGATAGAAGAGGAGAAAAAAAAAAAGACACCAATAGTGTAACCCGTATAAAAAAAAATAAAAAAAAATGCGTTTAAAGCAGAACTAAAAACTCTCCCAATCAACAGTAACTACTTTAAATCCTTATACTGCTGGCATTAGTAAAAAGATAAGCTGGTATATTATATTTACAGTAGAACCTTGGTTAACGAGTAATGCGGTTAAAAGAACAACGGAAAGACGAGCAACTTTTTTTTTTTGCAAGTCCTGACTCGGTTTGTGAGTGTTGTCTCACAAAACGAGCAGAATTCAAGCTAATGGGGCGAGCAGTACCGCATTTGGCCAGAGGTGCGGGGGCGCCGGTGACACTCGGAACGGTTCGGAAATACCCGGAAATACTTAGTTACCGAGTGTTTCCGAGCCTTTCTGAGTTCAGCCGAAATGTCACCGAGTATTTCGGAGGGTCTCCGGTGCCCCAACCCCCACCTCTGGCCACATGAGATATTGCATTCAATAGAAGTCAAAGCGGAACAAATTATCTTCGTTTCTATTGACTTCTATGGGGAAGCTCGCCTTTTGATATGCGAGTGCTTTGGATTACAAGCATTCTCCTGGAACGGATTATGCTCGTAATCCAAGGTTCCACTGTACTTGTTTAACCACTTCCCGACCAGCGCACGACGATGTACGTCGACAGAATGGCACGGGCAGGCATATTGGCGTACAGGTACGTCCAATATTCAATGCCGCCCTGCCATCGGGAGCGCGCCGCTGGCGGCGCGCTCCCGCGCTGGTCGGGACCCCCGTGAGTCTGGTCGCGGGACCCACGGACTCGATCGCCGCGGGCATCCCCGCGATCGTCTCCCGCGATTGTTTATAGCGCAAAAAATAAAAACCGCAGGGGTGATCAAATACCACCAAAAGAAAGCTCTATTTGTGGGAAAAAAAGGACTTCAATTTTGTTTGGGAGCCACGTCGCACGACCGCGCAATTGTCAGTTAAAGCGACGCAGTGCCGAATCGCAAAAAGCGGTCTGGTCTTTGACCAGCAAAATGGTCCAGTCTGCAAGTGGTTAAAAAACAAAACATATACATATATAATTAAAAAAAATTAAAAGAATTCTTCATTTGCTTCATGGCTTCTGGCCTTGGCCAAAATACATACATCCCAGGAGTCTTCATGGGAGGAGGGGCTTTCTCAGCTAAGCACATCCTCCTGCCTCCATGCCTGAGCTAAGGGCAGATGTTTTCCAGGAAGTAAAATGCTGCATGAATTATTTGCCCTTACTCACGATGGCCACAGCTAGAAATGGCGGCAGGGGGGGGGGGGGGAACGTCAGGGTGATTTCTCAACAAAATAAAGCATAGAGGCATGGATGGACGGGGGAGTTTGCTTTGAATATTAATAATGACTTAAATAGTGTTTTTCAGTTTGTGGTGCTCAGATGCAGTTTAGTTCCGCTTTAAAACTCATAGATATTGATATGATATCTGATGGCACTCTTGCTGGTCATGCCCACGTGTTTCAGCCAATGGGCCTTCATCAAGGGCTGGCAGTCCAAGTGTCCATCCTTCTTACAGGGAAAGCATTTTTTGGAGGGGGGGGGGGGGTAGGGAAATCACTATTTGTGATCCTAGGAGGAGGAAGATTTCCACTAAATCAGGAGCCAGCAGCACAAGGCAGACATTTTTTATTTTAACCAATATTGCCTACTGAGCACTTTTACCTTCTTCTTGTCCGGGCCAAATTTTCAGCTTTTAGCGCTGCCACACTTTGAACAATTGCGCGGTCATGCAATGGCTGTAACCATATGACATTTTTAGCATTTTTTTTTTTCACACAAATAGAGATTCCTTTTGGTGGTATTTAATCACCGCCGTTTTTTTTTAAGTTTTATTTAAAAACAAAACAAACAAAAAACAAAACAAATTTTTCATAGTTTGTTATAAAATTTAGCAAACAGGTAATTTTTCTCCTTCACTGATGGACACTGACGAGGCGGCACTGATGGGCATTGATTAGCAGCACTGGTGGACACTGTTGGGACTGCACTGATCATCAGTGCCCTGATTATCAGTGTAGATGTCCCTTTCACACTGGCCGGTTATCGGCTCTACTCTCCTCATGCTGTCAGTGTGAGGAAAGGAATGCCAATTTAGGCAGCACAGTGGTGTAGTGGTTAGCACTCTCGCCTAGCAGTAAGAAGGGTTGCTGGTTCGAATCCCAACCATGACACTACCTGCCTGGAGTTTGCATGTTCTCCCTGTGCCTGTGTGGGTTTCCTCCGGGTACTCCGGTTTCCTCCCACACTCCAAAGACATGCTGGTAGGTTAATTGGCTTCTGACCACAATTGGCCCTAGTATATGAATGGGGAGCTTGGATTGCAGGCTCCTTGAGGGTAGGGACTGATGTGAGTGTGCAATGTACAGGGAAAACTGTAGACACTCACTCAGGTTGAACTGGATGGACTGGTGTCTTTATTCAACCTTACTAACTATGTAACCGGCTGGTAAGTTTAGCGTGATTGAACACAGCTGATCACATGATAAAGGGCCACTGCGATTGGCCCAACGATCACAGAGCGTGCTGTGCTGCCTGTGAGCAGCGGCGGACGTGATCACAGTAGGAAGTCATATAACACCCTCCCAGGACTGGCCTACTTCCCTGTAGCTGTAATTTTGCTATAGCACGGTGGTTAAAGTATAAATGAATTTAATAATGAATTTTTTTTTTTTTTTTTAGATTTGGATAGAGTAGAGATGGATTACAACCCCCGTCAGGTTTTTATTGCAGTCTGTGCCCCCATTAGGGAGATATACTCTATTTGTCCTGTTCACGGTTATCCTTGAAAGTGAAAGTAAAAGAAAAAAATAATCCAAAGTTCGGGTTGTCCCCAGAACAGGAATAGAGGGGAAATCTTCCAATAGGGATAATAGTTCTGATGACACCTTGGCATTCCGTCAGTTCGTAGGGATTTCCTGTTTTGCCTATGGGACAGGAAATGAAGGGAAATGTCGCCTGTGGGACAGGAAATGAAGGGAAATGTCGCCTATGGGACAGGAAATGAAGGGAAATGTCGCCTATGGGCCAGGAAATGAAGGGAAATGTCGCCTATGGGACAGGAAATGAAGGGAAATGTCGCCTGTGGGACAGGAAATGAAGGGAAATGTCGCCTATGGGACAGGAAATGAAGGGAAATGTCGCCTATAAGACAGGAAATGAAGGGAAATGTCGCCTATGGGACAAGAAATGAAGGGAAATGTCGCCTATGGGACAGGAAATGAAGGGAAATGTCACCTATGGGACAAAGATGGCAAAAAACGAAACTATACAAAATAAAAAAGCGTTGCCTTTAGTTACACTTTAAATAAATAGAGAAGTGTGGAAAGTTTCCAACGATAACTATCCTAATAAATCCTCTCCAGAGCCCTTTTTAGAAATATGTTTTTTTAGACTGAGCTTTATTCAGACCACTTTTTCATTATCGTCATCCTCCCACTTTTTTTTAATATCACCCCATTGTTAAGGGCTGAGGACTTCTGATTATGAATCTCTTTATTCTTATCAGTATCTCTATTCATACTTCACCATCTGAAGACTTCTTTATTCTGATAATCCTGTGCATCCCTAATAAACATATTTTTTTTTTTGTTCTCTGTCTGTCTTATCTATATTCATTTTTAATTTGTCTGAACAGATTTTATAATCAGGAAAATCTCTAAAAGGGAATCCGGTTTTCATTTTAATTTTCATTATTTAAAGTGCAAGTCCACCTGTTGAAAGGCAACATGGTCTAATGTCATATTTCTGGAGTTTCTCTGTCAATATTACTGTACTTATTGGTAACAGTGTTTTGGTATTATCCAGAGTTTGAATTGGATCTGTCAGATCTATCTGTTACATATCTGTTTCCTAGACCCAAAGATCAGCCATGCTGATACTTGCAGTTCCCTGGCTTTAAAGGGTAAGGTTCTGATGTTCTTTCTGGTTGATATCAGGTCTGGAATGCAACAAGTTGCACATCAAAGCTTTGTAGCATATCTGAAAGAAGAGATCAGGCCTCCATCAAGGCTGAACCACGCTTGGCTCCGGACTGTCTGTTGTTATAACGCTATGCAAGCAAGCTTGAAAGGGACCATAACTGACAAGATGATTGATGAATATCCTGCTTACAGAAGATCAAAGGCATTGAAGATTGACCAGGATACATAGACATGGACAATGCTGCCCCTAGAGGCCAATACAGCAGGACCAACAGTAATATAATATATTGAGGAGGACTGCGCCATAAATACTGTGCTTTGTCAAAAGTCTAGATGGGATGGCAATAGGGTTGGGTCTGGATGGTGTATGATTGAAGTATAAAGGGCTGAATGAATCAGAAAGCTCCATCTCTTTTGTCATCCTGAGCCCAGCCGACTAAACAATATCTTGAGGAAAGCATTGTGATAAGTATCTTTGATGTTCTTTTGTCATATACTCTGTATAATTCTCTATAATATTTCCATGCTAGCATATTCCTATTTTCTTGGGAAATAAATAAGACATTGTTTTACTAAGCAGTGTTTGTGTTTTCATGGCTCACCTTATATCATTGTGCTTATCAGAGTTTTAAAAGACTAGCTAACTAGGGGAATAGACAAGTTAATACATATATGCAATAAATAGACGTAATCCGTAAACCACCCTCGAAGAATATTTGTTGTACCAATTACTTCACCACCCTAACACTAAAATCCCTGCATCTACAGACACCAAGATCTAACTAGGGCTGCAACTAACGCTTAATTTCATAATCGATTAGTTGGCCGATTATTGTTTTGATTAATAATAATAATTAATAATAATAATAATAAATAATAATTATAATAACCTTAAAAAAAAAAAAAAAGTGTGGTGTATAATTTAGTTAAAGCGGGAGTAAACCCGCTGACATTTTTTTGATCTGCAAGGGAAAAGACATAATGAGCGAGTATGCACCGCATACTAGCTCATTATGAAATACCTTAGAACGAGGCCCCGACATCTGGCCCGATCCACGCCGAGGGAGCTGACATGTTCCCTCGGCGTGTCTTCCGGGTATCGCAGCTCCGGCGCTATGAGTTGTCGGAGCCGCGATATCATCACTCCCGCCCATGCGAGTGGGAGATTTCTGTCCGGCGTCTGCCGGACTTTCAGCTGGGAATCCCCTGTGCGCATGCGCCGCTGCAGTCAGTGGCACATTGCGAGGGTAATATCTCCTAAACCGTACAGGTTTAGGAGATTTTTTTTTTTACCTACAGGTAAGCCATATTATAGGCCTTTATAGGGCTTACCTAGGTTAAACTTATAAAAATGACTATACAACCGCTTTAATATGTAAAGTTAAAAAAAAGGCAACGTATTCTTAAAGATCTGTATGCAGTAATAAATAACCAACTATATGGTTAGGGAGCAAAATATTGAATCCACTATGATAAATAACACTGTATATACTATTAGCGGAGATATACTGTATAAACTATTAGCAGAGATATACAGTATAAACTATTAGAGGAGAAATAGTATATACAGTATATATCCTCTAATAGTATATTAAAGGGTGTATCTGTTAAAGATCTTCAGACTCGGAGATCAATTTTTTTTTTTTTTTATTCATGAAAAACAAACAATGTCTTCCTTCTAAAAAAAATTTAATTTAAGAACATTTGTTCGATTTTCTAATATTTAGTGGGGTCAAATCGACATTCATATTCACGCAATAATTTTTTTAACGTGATTTTTTTTGGAAAAAATAAAGAAATTTTCATGAATAAAAAAAAAAAAAAAAAAAAAAAAAAAAACAGTAAATTTAGTTAATAATTGTTTTTTGTATAATGTGACATATGATGTTATGCCAAGTAAATAGATACCTCACATGTCACACTTTAAAATTGCGCACACACGTGGTATGGCGCCAAATGGTACTTAAAAATCTCCATAGGCGACGCTTTAAAAAATTGTTACATGTTTAGAGTTACAGAGGAGGTCTAGGGCTAGAATTATTGCTCTCGCTCTAACGTTTGCGGTGATACCTCACATGTGTGGTTCGAACGTTGCTTACATATGTGGGCGCGACCTACGTCTGCGGAGACAGAGGCGCTTTCATTTATTTAAATTTTTTATGGTTTATTTTATTTACATTTTTAAATTTTTACACTTTCGCATTCAAAAAAAAAGCTTTTATTCCTATTGCGAGGAATGTAAATATCCCTTGTAATAGGAATGGCGCATGACAGGTCCTCTTTATGGAGAGATTTGGGGTCTATAAGAACCCCCACATCTCTCCTCCAGGCTGGAAAGCATCAGATGAAAAACATATTTTTTTTTTAAAAAAAAGAACACTCTGATGCTTTCCAGCCGTGTCCTAGGCTTTGTTTACTTCCGGCAGCCGGGACGTGACGTCATAACGTAATGCCCTGGCCTCCGAGAGTCAAAGAAATTGCCGAGGACCAGCTGTCCCTCGGTTTTTCTCTATGGCTTCCTTCCGGCGCCGGCATATTCCTTCTCCGGGTCCCCCGAACACATGGGAGAGCCCGGGGGAGGCACCGGAGGCGGCGGGAGACTTCCACTCCTGTCGCTGGTAAGAACGACTAAGTGGTTGGACAGCCGCTATGATTGTTCTTATGCTGTAGGGAATCGCCGGCTGCACCCATCATTCAGATATCACCACTGAAAGCCGAGGACGTCATATGATGTTCGGCGGCATGGAAGTGGTTAAAGTGATATTAAAGTGTTGTAAACCCTTACAAACCACTTTGACCTACAGGTAAGCCTAGATTAAGGGTTACCTGTAGGTCCAAGAAATATCTCCTAAACCTACACAGTTTAGGAGATATTTGCCCAAAAACAGGCACCGTTGTCTACGGCGCATGCGCCGTAGACAGCGGCACGCAGGCGCACTGAGCGCGGCATTTCCAAGAATGGAACTGCCGCGCATGTCGGCTCCCGTGCGCATGCGCGGCGAATGACGTCATCGCGGCTTCGCCGAATGACAGCGGCGGTGCTGCGAGACCCCACTGACAAGATGGATGCGCCGGACTACAGGGGACAGCGGTGACATCGCTGGCTCCTGTGTCAGGTAAGTGACACATAATGGACTCCGATGCGATGCGATGCATAGTAGTCCATTATACTTTACCTTTGCAGGGAATGAAAGAGGAAGTAAACTCATCAGGCTTTACTTCCTCTTTAAAGCTTTGTTTTTTTAAATAACAAACATGTCATACTTAGCTGCTCTGTGTAAAGGTTTTGCCCAGAGCATCTCCAATCCTCTTTTTTTTTTTGGGTCCCCTGCCAGAGCTCCTTTCCCTCGAGCAGTGCCCCCCCAGGAAAAGCCAGTTACCCTGGGGTCACCGCTGTGTGCTTGCTCCCGAGCCGCATCCATAAAAAATCAGCCCCCCCTCTCTCTCTCCTCATTGGCTTACTGGCTGTGATAGACAGCAGCGGGAGCCAAATTCACTAAAAGTTAATTTTAGGGCGCAAAATATTACCTTTTTTGGGGGGGGGGGGGAATATAAAAAATGAGGTTGCGCCAACCAACATGTCCAACCTTAAATCGGTAGAAAAGTTTGCTTTTTTCACTTCTACCTACAGGTAAGCTTAAAATAAATAAATTAAAATAGAATACGTGCGCCATTTAGGAGACATTCACATTTGTAGCGGCCAGACATCACCGGCGCACGCACACTGAGCTCTGAATGGATACCACACTGGTGCGCAGTCATGTTGGAACAGGAAGAGGCCATCCCCAAACTGTTCCCACAATGTTGGGAGCATGAAATTGTCCAAAATGTCTTGGTATGCTGACGCCTTAAGAGTTCCCTTCACTGGAACTAAGGGGCCAAGCCCAACCCCTGAAAAACAACCCCCACACCATAATCCCCTCTCCACCAAATGATTTGGACCAGCGCACAAAGTAAGGTCCATAAAGACATGGATGAGCAAGTTTGGGATGGAGGAACCTGACTGGCCTGCACAGAGTCCTGACCTCAACCCGATAGAACACCTTTGGGAAGAATTAGAGCAGAGACTGCGAGCCAGGCCTTCTCATCCATCATCAGTGCCTGACCCCACAAATGCACTTCTGGAGTGATGGTCAAACCTTCCCATAGACACATCTCCTAAACCTTGTGGACGGCCTTCCCAGAAGAGTTGAAGCTGTTATAGCTGCAAAGGGCGGGGCCAACTCAATATTGAACCCTATGGACCAAGACTGGGATGTCACTAAAGTTCATGTGCGTGTAAAAGGCAGGCGTCCCAATATTTTTTGGACTTTACAAACACGCATACTCAGAACTAATGCAAAAGATCAGACAACAATACAGAAGTTGACCAGAGATGGCAGTAAAGAGCAGAAAACCCACGTGATTTGGTGCAAGTTGGCTGAAAAAGTCAGATTGTGTGTATGCTTAACATGTTCATGGCCAACGCCCTTTGTACAGAAATCCTAAACCTTGTGGACATCATTTCCGGAAGAGTTGAAGCTGTTGTAGCTGTAAAGGGCGGGGGCAACTCAATATTAAACCCTCCGGACTAAGACTGGGGGGTCATTAAAGTTCATGTGCGTGTAAAGGCAGGTGTCCCAATACTTTTGATAATATAGTGTATGTTTGAGAATTACAAGGAAAAGCGCACATACTACACTAACCACACAGTGACCACGATGCCGCCCAATGATTTCTAAATTCCCAGCAAGCCCCATACGTCCGCTGTCCTCCATATTACATACAGTCAGAACACTCACCTCTTGATAGCGCCCTTTTCTGCATTGTTTGAGTCGGAGAAAAGCTTTGCTGGAATCGGCTTGTTGGATAAATAATATCTGCAGACCTGCTAAGGAAAAATGGAAAAAAAAAACTCAAAGCATAAAAGCCTTTCCTTTACAGGTAATGGGTTAGAACTTCTGACAATGTTTGTATCTGTGGCTGTGCTTTCCTCTCTCGGTGACAACTTCACCTCCATTTCCTGTATGGGTGTCACAAGGAGAGGAAATGAGGTCACAGACAGAAATCAAAGATCTGATATTTTAATTATTTTGCTCTGTATCCAAATCTGAAAGAAGAAGAAGAAAAAAAAAAAAAAAAACTTTTGGCCGGAGTCAGACCTGGGTTCACACTGCTGCGACCAGTGTTAATTTTGTCGACTAAAACATTTTAGTCAACTAAATGAAAACTATTTTAGTCAACTAAATGAAAACTATTTTAGACAACTAAATGAAACTATTTTAGTCAACTAAATGAAAACTATTTTAGTCAACTAAATGAAAACTATTTTAGTCAACTAAATGAAAACTGTTTTAGTCAACTAAATGAATACTATTTTAGTCAACTAAATGAATACTGTTTTAGTCAACTAAATGAATACTATTTTAGTCAACTAAATGAAAACTATTTTAGTCAACTAAATGAAAACTATTTTAGTCAACTAAATGAAAACTATTTTAGTCAACTAAATGAAAACTATTTTAGTCAACTAAATGAATACTGTTTTAGTCAACTAAATGAATACTGTTTTAGTCAACTAAATGAATACTGTTTTAGTCAACTAAATGAATACTGTTTAGTCAACTAAATGAATACTGTTTTAGTCAACTAAATGAAAACTATTTTAGTCAACTAAATGAAAACTATTTTAGTCAACTAAATGAAAACTGTTTTAGTCAACTAAATGAATACTGTTTTAGTCAACTAAATGAATACTGTTTTAGTCAACTAAATGAATACTATTTTAGTCAACTAAATGAAAACTATTTTAGTCAACTAAATGAATACTGTTTTAGTCAACTAAATGAATACTGTTTTAGTCAACTAAATGAATACTGTTTTAGTCAACTAAATGAATACTGTTTTAGTCAACTAAATGAATACTATTTTAGTCAACTAAATGAATACTGTTTTAGTCAACTAAATGAATACTATTTTAGTCGGCTAAAATTAACACCAATTGAGATGACTAAAATACGACTAAAACTAAAATGGCATTTCAATCAAAAGACTAAAATGGGACTAAAACTAAAGTGGCATTTTAGTCAAGAGACTAAGACCAAATTGAAATTTGACTTCAAAATGAACACTGGTCTGTAGTGCATGTTCATAGTTCAAATCCTTAAATCAGGGGTGTCCAAACTACGGCCCTCCAGCTGTTGCAGAACTACACATCCCATGAGGCATTGTAAAACTCTGACATTCAAAGACATGACTAGGCATGATGGGGATTGTAGTTCCTGAACAACTGGAGGGCCGTAGTTTGGACACCCCTGCCTTAAATACTATATGAGATTTTTCACTCCAGCTGTATATAACGAGTGTGGAAATTGTAGGGAAATGTTAACTACTGCATTACAATTTTAATTACTCCCATTAGATTTTAGACAACTAAAATGAGTTTTAGTCGACTAAAATGTACTGGAGATTTAGTCTACTAAATACAACTAAAACTAAAACAATTGCAGAAGACTAAAATGGGACTAAAACTAAAATGCAATTTTAGTCCTAAGACTAAGCCTAAAACTAAATATCAAATTTTCTGCCAAAATTTACACTGGCTGCGACATTGAATCCAACATCCCTGAGCGACTTCATTGCGGCTTGCATACGACTTCCTTAACATAAGTCAATGCAAGTCGTATGGAAGTCGCACCAAAACTAGCGCAGGAACCTTTTTCTAAGTCGGAGTGACTTGAGTCGCATTGATTAGAACGATTCCATAGCGGTTAAAGTGGAGTCCCACCCAAAAGTGGAAGCTCTGGCTATATGCTTTCTCCCCCCCCCTTCTGGTGCTACCTCTTGGTGGACGGTGGGGGGGGGGGAGCCCCCACCTTCGGGAGACCTGTCTTTGGCAAGGTCCCCAGGAAGCTCACCCCCCCTTCCCCCACCGCCAGGACCTTCACATAGCGCAGCACGCTTCATGCATGCGCAGTAGGGAACTGGCTGCAACAGTTTCCCTTATAGGCAATGGCAGCAGCAGAACCTAAGAGCTGATGCAAACATTAGCTGGGGTGCCGACACCGCTGGATTCCAGGACAGGTAAGTGTCCTAATATTAAAAGTCAGCAGTAGTTGTACAGATTTGTAGCTGCTGACTTCATTTTTTCATGGGGGGTGGCTGGACCTCCTCGTTAATGGGGCGTGACTTCTCATGCGACTTTAATCTCTCAAGTCGCATGACAAATTGCGGCAGTGTGGGGCGTAAAGTGGTTGTAGAGTCTGTCACACCACTTGTACCTACAGGTGAGCCTATAGTAAGGCTTACCTGTAGGTACTGGAAATAGCTCCTAAACATGCACAGTTTAGGGGATATTTACCATAT
>NW_027507785.1:320692451-320742451 GCF_037356315.1 Lithobates pipiens
AGCATCCCAACCCCTTTGTTTACATATGGCTGTTAGGAGATGAATGACCCAGCTCACAGATGACTGGACTATAAAATATTGCTGGGGGGGGGCGCATTTGTTTGGATAGAGATGACTTTAGAGGACGCCTGAGCTCACCTCTATAAGGAAGGAGTGCTAACCACTAATCCACCATACTGCCCATATTTACCAACAAGTGAACAGTCTCTACTCCCTTAGTAAATCAGTCCTGATGGACTCACAGTGAGGTCATCATTGCTCTTCCACACGGAATCCAGATAGTGATCGGGAACAAACCCAGAGCTCAGCTCCTCGTACTTCCTGTAAGGAAAAAATAAAATAAACATATATCTTTTTTTCCAATCACCCACGTTAGGACAATAACAAAAGGTAAAAAGACCAAAGCCCCCATACCCCCCCCACCATAAGATGTGAACTACCTCAGGTCCTCAGCAGTACAAGATGCAGGTCCTGACTAGAGATGAGCTTAGGCATTGGCCAAAAAAAAAAAAAAGTTGCGCTATTTTCTAGTCCAATCAGCTGTGGGCCGCTTTATTCATCTCCCCCCGCAGCACGCGTAAACAAAGAGATGGGGGCAGGTGACGTCAGTGGCCCTATATGGACACATACCCATATTTACTCAATGACACTGACAGAACACGGGCGTGTTTCTATAGGACACTGATGTCACTGGCATCCAACCCCTTCGTTCATGTACCAATGACATGACTAAATATGGGCATCTATCTTTATAAGGGCACGAGCGTTACCGACTTCCCACCCCTTTGTTTACATGCCAACGACACATGACCAAATGTGGGCGGGGGGGGGGGGGGGGGCCATGGAACCCAGAATCCCTTGGGGTGGTTGGGAAAACCTTGTTACCCTGTGTCTCTAATAGGGGCACACGGTGAACGAGATGTGTAATATATATCTCATTTTGTTGTGTACTCTTTGCTGGGTCGTTTGGGGTGTGCCTCTATTCCAAATGTTCTATTATGTCTGTCTGCCTTGTATATTATGGGATGTGTATGTAGATTAGCTGTGAGATTGGTGGGGGCGAATTCCTCCAACAGCTCTCACTGCTGATTGGACAGTCTACCCTGCCCGGAATGCAGGGTGGGGGGATTGTCCAGAGTATGACCTATTACCTGTGTTTTCAATAAACAGTCACATTCAGCAACCAAACCAGAGTATTGTCTTGTTTTGTGGTTGTTAGCGGTTGGAATATCCGATATCTATATTCAGACTGAGAGGAAGCGGTATATGACGAAAGCACTCAAGCGGAGTGTGGAATGTAATGTCTATATAAGGGCACTGACATCACCAGCATCCTGCCCCTTTGTGTACATGCCAATGACATGACTAAATATGGGCCTATGTACACATAAGGACATTGATATCACTAACATCCCGCCCCTTTGTTTACATGCCAATGACATGGATAAATATGGGCATCTTTCTATATTTTGTGGTTGTTAGCAGTTGGAATATCCGATATCTATAGTCAGACTGAGAGGAAGCGGTATATGAGGAAAGCACTCAAGCGGAGTGTGGAATGTAACGTCACAATGGGCATCTTTCTATATAAGGGCACTGACATCACCAGCATCTTGTCACTTTGTGTACATACAAATGACATGACTAAAGATGGGCCTATGTACACATAAGGACGCTGATGTCACTAACATCCCGCCCCTTTGTTTACATGCCAATGACTGAATAAATATGGGCATCTCTCTATATAAGGGTACTGATGTCACCCGCTTCCCACCTGTTTACTTGCCAATGACATGGATAAATATGGTCATCTTTCTATAAAAGGGCACTGACGTCACCGGTATCCCACCCCTTTGTTTGCATGCCAAGGCCTGTGACTAAATATGAGCAATCCCTCTATGTAAAGGCACTGACATCACCAGTATGTCCATATAAGGACACTGATGGCACTAACATCCCGCCCCTTTGTTTACATGCCAATGACACTGACTAAATATGGGCATCTTTCTATGTAAAGGCACTGACGTCACAAGTATCCTGACCATTTGTTTACATGCTCTCACTGCTGATTGGGCAGTCTACCCCAACCGGAATACGGGGGGGGGGGGGGGGGATTGTCCAGAGTATTACCTGTGTTTTCAATAAACAGTCCATGTTCAGCAACCAAACAAGTATTGTCTTGTTTTGTGTTTGTTAGCGGTTGGAATATCCGATATCTATATTCAGACTGAGAGGAAGTGGTATATGACGAAAGCAGTCAAGTGGAGTGTGGGTGGTAACGTCACAATGGGCATCTTTCTATATAAGGGCACTGACATTACCAGCATCCTGCCCCTTTGTGGAACATGCCAATGACATGACTAAACATGGGCCAATGTAAACATAAGGACACTGATATCCCACCCCTTTGTTTACATGCCAATGGCATGGATAAATATGGGCATTTTTCTATATAAGGGCACTGACGTCACCGGTATCCCACCCCTTTGTTTGCATGCCAAGGCCGGTGACTAAATATGAGCCTATGTCCATATAAGGACACTGATGGCACTAAGATCCTGCCCCTTGTTTACATGCCAATGACACTGACTAAATATCCTGACCCCTTGTTTACATGCCAAGGCCGGTGACTAAATATGGGCCTATGTCAACATAAAGACACTGATGGCACCAACATCTCGTTCCCTGGTTTACATGCAAATGACATGACTAAATGTGGGCATCTTTCTATATAAGGGCACGGACGTCACCGGGCATCCCGCCCCTTTGTTTACATGCGTTGTGGTGAATGACTCGGCCCCCCAGCTGATTGGACTTCATCTTTACTCCTGACCTTTGTGTTCCCCCTCCTGCTGAAGCAATCGTGGTGGACGCCTCTTCTGCCCACCCCTCGCCCTTCAGAATGGAGTATTCGGAAGGCTCCCCAGTTACGCTCTCCGGTGACCCCGGGCGTGCGCAGCATAAGTGTCAGCCAAACGGTCTTCAAACTCCAGACAGGAACAGAAGCCATGGCGTCATGTGACATCACAGAGGGAGGCAGAGCCGCGCCAGGCGTAAGACCTTGAGTGGGGGGCGATGAGGCCCCATTCACACCCACTGATTTGAAATGCATTGGTTATGTGCGTTTTCGTACATTTTTCGTGTGTCACGCATTGAAATCAATGGGCTGCCCCTATGCACGGCAAGGTAGCTCACTGAGCTTTTTGACGCGTTTTGGTTTTTCTATGTGGCGAAAAGCGCATTCGTATTCCCGAGTTTAGGGCGCCATTAACGTATGGCGTGTGTTTTTTGCACGTTCTGGAGACACACGTGTGTGGAAACGCGTCTTTCTGGAACTCAGAGATGTGAATGGAGTCCTAAGACAAGATGGCGGCACTCCGTGACGCGGTACTCCGACGCACAGACTGGAGGAGGGGCCAACGGTGACCACCCTCATACTGTCATTGTATGGGACACTCCCTGGTGACAGGTCCTCTCTGTAGCTCATCTTCCCTCCATTACAGGACATCCTTATATAAAAATAATAATGAGACTCATGGTCGGTGCTCACCTCTGGCTGCACTCTGCTGCCCCATCCCCCTCAATGTCCACATCTGCCTCCTCCGCCATCTTGCCTGGAATAGGGTTCCTTGATCACCTGTGGTGGCCCCGGGGAAGGGGGAGGGGGGCGGCTAAGCACCGGAATGCTGTACCCCGGGCCTCACACGCCACCGAAATTCATCACTCCAACCCCCAGCCAATCAAAACTCTCGTTTAGCCATCTTAGTACACCCACAGGTCGTGGGTGTACTAAGCAGCGGACATCTTGATACACCCTGCGCACAGCAAAACATTCAGCAAGAAGCCTGCGGCGACCATCTTGGTACACCTTGCCCTCAGCAGTAGGAGACCCGTCAGCGGACATCTTGAGACACCCACCCAAATCTTGAAGTTCATACTTATTTTAGCAGTAAAGTGAGGGTATATACTTACATACAGTATGTTGAAATCTGTAAGGCGATATGATGCTAAAATGTTGAAAGCAGCGGCAAGCCTGTGGTCAGAAGTCGGCGGCGTCCATCTTGGGTACACCTTACTCTCGACCTCATCACAGCTACAGTAAGAAGGCAACGGACATCTTAGTACACCTTACACTCGACCTCATCACGCCTACAGCATAAAGGCGCGCAGCAGACATCTTGCTACACCAAATCCCGTTTTGAATGTGTGAACTATTTTCAGCAATCGAGTGAGCTTATCGGCTTAACTATATTATATTGTAATCTACGAGGTGGAAATTTATATTAAAACTTTTAAGAGAGGCTGAAGAGATGGGTGTACCAAGATGGCGGCGCTCTGTGATCGTTTCTCCGGGGCATGATGAGCTGTATTTCCTGATGGGGACGCGGTGGGTCGGGGCAGCTCCTGACTTGGGGCAGTTCCAGAGGAGCACGCTGACCCACAATTGCCCTCAATGCTTGTGGTGAGTACTGGAGACCAATCAGGGATATTGTGTCACAACTGTAAACAGTGAAATGGGGGGGGGGGGGGTGTGTGCTACTACAAGTTCCAGTCAGTTGTTTGCTGATGAAGAGTTCTAGTCACCCAAGTTTTAGCTTTGACTTTTCCAGATGGTGTCAGGGAACAGTAGAGGTCACCTGACGTCTGACTCCGATCCGCCGTTCTGCGCACTCAGGAGCCGGGCGGTGGTTTGTGAGATAAGTCAGGGTTCCATGTTCAATGCATTGGGTGGCCATCCACTATAAGTGGCTTGCCGCTCCTCTGAAAAGCGATCTGTAAATAGTCGCTCTTCATAGGGTAGTTGACAGGTGGCTGGCAGGTGATCTGTCACCTCCTCACTGCCTGCTTTAACCCTGTAAATGCTGCACCACTATGTGGTGATGCGCTTTTTAAAAGTAGTGCATGCGCTACTCTCTGTGCAATTTCAGCCCATTCAAACGAATGGGCTGAAAATCGCAACCGCACTGAATCGTAGAGGAATCGCACAGGACCGCCCCCTAAGGTCCGGTTCACACCGCTGCGGGTGAGAGATCCGGATGTGATTCGCACTGCACTGCAGTGCAAATCACATCCGATCTCCGTAGCGATGCGAGTTCAGCCATACAGATAGTATGGCTGAATTCGCATCGCACCCGCCGCAAACCTCGCACGGGACCCTTTTTTTGGTCCGCAGCAGAATCGGATCGCATGGGTGTTCACACCATGCGATCCGATTCCTGTGCGACGTCTGCAGATCGCACTGCGATATGCGGACGGATCTGGGGGTGTCATTAACATTTCATTGACACTCCCAGCAGTCCGCATAGGGCAGTGTGAACTGCCGGCGGGAGGCATGCGATGCGGGAAAACGCCGCGGATTCGCGGCGTTCCCGCATCGCTATGGTGTGAACCCAGCCTTATTCTGCACAGAAAGACACAATGCGTTTTATTGCAGAGCACCGGATGCCACTGCACAATGCACCTTGCCGCTGTGCAGTGACATGAAGTGTGACTTTGTGCACTTCAAATAAAGTGTAATATATTGCACCGCAGGTGCTTACACTCTAATGTCCTGCCAAAGTCACACATTATTATTATACATTTATATAGCTCTGACATATACCGCAGTGCTGTACAGAGATCACAGAGCCAGTCACATCAGCCTCTGTGCCAGAGGAGCTTACACTCTAATGTCCCCCCCCCCCCCCCCCCACAGTCACGCACTATTATTATTCAGTTATATAGCTCTGACATATACCGTAGTGCCAGGGCTGTCTTTAATGTTGATTGGACCCTGGGCAAATATGGGCCCCCCCCCCTACTGTATCAGATCAGGCGATTGTGATCCATTGCCAGAGGTTACAGCATCTCATTACCGCTCACTGACTGGTTTCTAGAGGTTACAGCACAAATTAAGGCTCACTGACTAGTTGCTAGAGGTTACAGCACATGACTTCTGCTTGTTTGGTTGCTAGAGATTACTGTACAGTAATACTGCTCACTGATTGGTTGCTACAGGTTATAGCACACCCTCCTCACTGCAGGGGGGCATGATAGACATATGAATGCCGCCTTTATTTTTATATCAATGCCACCAGCCTCAGCTATTTACATATGAATGTAGCTGCTATTTACATGTAAACACAGGGTCTGCAGGTGAGTTATCTGTACACAACAGCAGGGCAGAGCTGGGCAGCATTAGTAGCAGCACTTCACACTGATATTTCGGGACACAGCACAGGACTAAAATTTGAAGGGACAAGGGAATTTAAACTGGCATAGTTGGCAAGTATGAGGCAGCTGCTTTGGGCCCCACAACATTGACAGGGCCCTGGGCAGCTGCTTTGGGCCCCACAACATTGACAGGGCCCAGGGCAGCTGCCCCTTTTGCCCTGCCTAAAGATGGCCCTGCGTAGTGCTGTACAGAGATCACTGTACCAGAGGAGATTACACTCTAATGTCCCCTTCCCCCACAGTCACCCACTATGATTAATATTATTCTACATTTCTATAGCTCTGACATATACCATCGTGCTGTATAGAGAACGCTGAGCCAATCACATCAGTCTCAGAAACAGAAGAGCTTACACTCTAATTTCCCCACCATAGTCACACACTAATTATTATTTAAATAGAAAAAAACACTGCGCTATCTCTGACAAGCCAGCGCTAACACACTAAAAGTGGAAATTTCTAGTACAATCAATATATGAAGAAAGTGTTGCGCTAAATACAATAAATATGTGCAAAGAAAAAATCTCTGTCCAAAATATATACTTATGCTAATTTAACAGGTTACCCCAATAATAGTTCTATCAACTGTGTATATGTATAAATATTACACATAAGTGAAATAAAATTAAAATAGAAACGTGCAAAAAAAAAAAAAAGGAAATATAAATTGTTTATCAAAGTCCTCAGGTGGAAGTTAGTGCAATATCTGCACGAGGGACCATCAATAGTCCCCCTTAGGTCTCGGTTCACACTGGGGGCGATGCGAGGCGACACGACTTGCCGCGCCGCGACCTCAGCGGCGACTTGCAAATGACTTCTTGTATAGAAGTCAATGCAAGTCGCCCGAGGTCGCCCAAAAGTAGTACAGGAACCTTTTTTCTAAGTCGGAGCGACTCGAGTCGCTCCTCTTAGAACGGTTCCGTAGTACAGAACGGGGGCGACTTGTCAGGTCGCGGCACGGCAAGTCGTGTCGCCTCGCGTTCGCCCCCTGTGTGAACCGAGCCTTAGCGTGAAGAGTAGTGACAATATCTTCCAAAGAGTCCAAAAATGTGCACAGTACACCCTTGTGTGAACACCGCCACCTGGAACAGATTTTAGGCTTACCGGACGCCTATGACCCAAACGGACATATACGCCCGGAGGGTCTAAACGGCTTTGGTTCAAAACGGTTGTGTGGCCTTCAAGGAACCATAGAGCGTAGAACTAGTTGATGCAGAAATTCCTCCAAAACCAAACCCGAAGCCAAATATCCTCCAATCAATAGAACAGATCACACTCCACAAGACGATCATGCAGAATAAAGGAATGGAACCAAAATAGCGTAATTCCGTAAATTTTTTTTTTATAAATGTATTAAAAAAAGTATCAAACTTACATTTATGCAGTTGACAAAGCGCTTTCATATAAAAATAACAGCAGTGAGGTTCTACCGACGCGTTTCGTCTCCTAGGACGTCGTCTGGTTTTGGAGGAATTTCTGCATCAACTAGTTCCACGCTCTATGGTTCCTTGAAGGCCACACGACCGTCTTGAACCAAAGCCGTTTAGACCCTCCGGGCGTATATGTCCGTTTGGGTCATAGGCGTCCGGTAAGCCTAAAATCTGTTCCAGGTGGCGGTGTTCACACAAGGGTGTACTGTGCACATTTTTTGGACTCTTTGGAAGATATTGTCACTACTCTTCACGCTAAGGGGGACTATTGATGGTCCCTCGTGCAGATATTGCACTAACTTCCACCTGAGGACTTTGATAAACAATTTATATTTCCTTTTTTTTTTTTTTTGCACGTTTCTATTTTAATTTTATTTCACTTATGTGTAATATTTATACATATACACAGTTGATAGAACTATTATTGGGGTAACCTGTTAAATAAGCATAAGTATATATTTTGGATAGAGATTTTTTTCTTTGCACATATTTATTGTATTTAGCGCAACACTTTCTTCATATATTGACACACTATTATTACACATTTATATAGTTCTAACATATACTGCAGTGCTGTACAGAGATCACTGAGCCAGTCACACCAGTCTCTGTACCAGAAAAGCTTACACTCTCTAATGTCCCCTCCCCCACAGTCACTTATTATTATTATTATTATTATTATTATACATTTATATAGCTCTGACATATACTGTGGTGCTGTACAGAGAACACTGAGTCAGTCACATCAGTCTCTGTACCAGAAGAGCTTACACTCTAATGGCCCCCCCACAGTCACACACTATTATTATACATTTATATAGCTCTGACATATACAGCAGTGCTGTACAGAGATCACCGAACCAGTCACATCAGTCTCTGTACAAAGAAAAGCTTGCACTCTCTAATGTCCCCCCCCCCCCCACAGTCACACACTATTATTATTAATATTATTATACATTTATATAGCTCTGAAATATACCATAGTGCTGTACAGAGAACACTGAGCCAATCACATCATTCTCTGAAACAGAAGAGCTTACACTCTAATTTCCCCACCATAGTCACACACTAATTATTATACATGTATATAGCTCTGAAATATACTGCAGTGCTGTACAGAGATCACTGAGCCAAACACATCAGTCTCTGTACCAGAAGAGCTTACACTCTAATGTCCCCTCCCCCACAGTTGCACACTAATTATTATTATTATTCTACATGTATATAGCTCTGACATATACCGCTGTGCTGTACAGAGAACATAGAGCCAAACACATCAGTCTCTGTACCAGAAGAGCTTACACTCTAATGTCCCCTCCCCCACAGTCACACACTATCATCATAATACATTTATATAGCTCTGACATATACCGTGGTTCTGTACAGAGATCACTGATCCAGTCCTATCAGTCTCTGTAGAGGAGCTTACACTCTACCCCCCCCCCCCCCCCCCAGTCACACACTATTATTATAAATTTATATAGTTCTGACATATACCGCAATGCTGTAATGAGATCAGCCTCAGTACCAGAGGAGCTTACACTCTAATGTCCTTCCCACAGTCACACTCTATTATTATTATACATTTATATACAGTTAGGTCTATGTATATTTGGACACAGACACAACTTTACATTTTTTCAGGTATTTATCAAAACATACTCAATCTATAGTTGTATAAAGGATATGAGCTGAAGGTGCGCACTCTTAGGTATAATTTTAGGGTATGTACATCCAAATCGGAGGAAGGGTTTAGGAATTACAGCTCTTAAGAATAGCCCCCCCCCCCCTCCTTTTTCAAGGGACCAACCTTCGTTATTTCCTTATCAATTAAGCAGGTAAAAGTTCTGGAGTTGATTGTAAAACCTTGCACGCGCGGTGCGATTGTTGGCAGGGGATTGTCTGTTGACAGACTTGGTACGCTCCTTTTGACAATTGTTGTCCAATTTTCGGGCCAACAAATGTTGGACGGTAGGCTAGTAAATTTTCGACGGACAACGGCTTGACGTGTGATTTTTCGTATATGGCCAGTACACAAATCCGTCACACAAAAGTCGAAAGTACAACCATACATGGTCAGAAACAATGCTCACCAAACATGAAATTATCAGAAGGGGCCCAAAGGGTGGCGCTCAAGAGCTGAAATTCCTCATAGTACGTCACTACATTCGTGTTTGTGGCACAACAATTGTGTACCGTTAGTATGCAAGACAAGATCCTGGTCCCACGCCCTGTTGACAAAAATCAGACGCTCGGTTGGCCAACAATCGTACCATCTCTACTAGGCTTTTGTGTGGTATTTGCATTTGGAAAACGATTGCTGTGTGAACCTACATCATGCATTCAAGGGAGCTGTCCATCCAAGTGAAACAGGCCATTGTAAGGCTTCAAAAACAAAACCAATCCATCAGAGAGATAGCAGCAACATTAGGAGTGGCCAAGTCAACAGTTTGGTCCATTCTGAGGAAAGGAGGACGCAACATGAGATCAGCAACATAAAAAAAGGCCTGGACTTCACGAGAGCAAATACAGAGGGTTCACCACAAGGTGCAAACCATTCATAAGACTGAAGAATCGAAAAAACTAATTAGACTTTGCCAAAAAAAATCAAAAAAAAAAAAAGCCAGATCAGTTCTGGAAAAGCATTCTTTGGACGGATGAAACTAAGATTAATCTGTAAATAAAAAATAGATTTGGTTCAACTAAACAGGAAAAGCACCCATGAGAATAGGCACCACATCCCAAAATTAGAAAATATGATAATTAAGAAAGTCACGGGATTTTGACGGTGCTTATTATCAAGAAAAAAAAAATTGTAATGCACAAATATATAATTTTTATTTATTTTTTGTTTTTTAGAATCATAGTTAAAATACTATATGCATAAAAAACAGTAGCAGTACAGTGCAGTGGTGGTCTAAATGGTCAAGAAATACACTGAATGAAAATATATTGTTGCACATTATCCCGACATGTTTCGCAGAAATGCTTCCTCGGGGGATGTGCGAATATTCAAACAGTAAACTCTAAATTTGGAAGAAATATACAAAAATTACAATCAATATAAACGTAAGATAAGATAATATGTTTATATTGATTGTCATTTTTGTATATTTCTTCCAAATCTAGAGAGTTTACTGTTTGAATATTCGCACATCCCCCGAGGAAGCATTTCTGCGAAACATGTCGGGATAATGTGCAACAATATATTTTCATTCAGTGTATTTCTTGACCATTTAGACCACCACTGCACTGTACTGCTACTGTTTTTTATGCATATAGTATTTTAACTCTGATTCTAAAAAAAAAAAAAAAATTATATATTTGTGTATTACAATTTTTTTTTTTGATAATAAGCACCGTCAAAACCTTCCCTTTTTATTTTTTATTTTTTTATTATTAAAATAACTTGCCTATACTTACCTGCTCTGCCCAATGCTTTTGCACAGAGCAGGCCCAATCCTCTTGTTCTGGGGTGCCCCGCCGCCGATCCAGGCCCTTCCTCTTCAGCGAATGCCCCAAACCCCCCCCCCCCAACAGAAAGCCGCTTTCCATGGAGGGTTACCGTGTGTGCTCGCTCCCAAGCCGTCCTGTCTGCGTCTATTGACACAGAGCCCCATCGCCCACAGCATTTGATTGACAGCGACGGGAGTCAATAGCTCCCACTGCTACCAAGCTGCCTAATGAGGAGGGAGACAGCGGCGAGAGCCACTGCTCTCGTGCACATCACTGGATCGGTCGGGCTCAGGTAAGAAAAGGGGGGGGGGGTGGTCTGGGGGAATCCCGCAGCACAGAAGGGTGTTTTTTTTTTATTTTATTTTTTTTGTTTTTTTTTTATAATGCATTAAATTAAAAAAAACGTAATGCTTTAGAATATTTATATCGCTCTGACATACAATGCCTTAAAGCAGGGATCCTCAAACTACGGCCCTCCCAGCTGTTGCAAAACTACACATCCCATGAGGCATTGTAAAACTCTGACATTCACAGACATGACTAGGCATGATGGGAATTGTAGTTCCTGAACAACTGGAGGGCCATAGTTTGAAGACCCATGCCTTAAAGTATTCATACCCCTTGAAATTTCCCACATTTTTGTCATGTTGCAACTAAAAAGGTAAATGTGTTTTATTGGGATTTTATGTGATAGACCAACACAAGTGGCACATAATTGTGAAGTGGAAGGAAAATGGTAAATGGTTTTCCAGATTTTTTTACAAATGAATATGTGAAAAGTGTGGGGGGGGGGGGCATTTGTATTCAGACCCCTTTACTCTGATACCCCCTAACTAAAATCTAATGGAACCAATTGCCTTCAGAAGTCAAGAAAATAAATATATACTGCAATAAGTGCCAAAAATGTTAAATATCGCATTTGAAACCGATGTGATCCACTTTGTAGAGCATGAACACTTTACTTGGGATTTGGAACTTTTATTGCTTCAAGGTTATTGATGTGTGCAACAAATTTATCTGCATGGGGCTTTTTCTCCCTTCGTCTTTCAGGACAGCACCTGGAGGGAGCGTAGCTCCACCCACTTTCCCAGGAAACACTGCAGATCACTTTAAAGACCGGACACTTCCACCATGGCCTCAGTTGTAGTGTTTCCTCCGGCCATGGTGGAAGCGCTGCAGGGAACCAAGGGGTGCTGCGCTCTCTCCAGGTGGGGAGAGTTGGAGGCATACCATTGTTGCTTTGTCTTCTTGGTACAGACCTGGCCCAGCTTCCTCCCTTCAAGTGCGGGGGTCACTCCGGTGTCCGCTCTCCTTCATACCCAGGGGGGTCAGGCCGTGGAGGTTCCCCCTCTTCTAGACTGGCGGCGGGGTCTGAGACATGGCTGGGATTCATTTGTTTGTTCAGGCTCATGCCTTCCGGGTCCGGATGACGAGCGCGTCATTCCGGCCGGGGGCGGGACTTCCGACGGTGCGACGTGGCTTCCGGTTCCGGCCGCTGGAACGCAGGGAGAGGGGGCGGTCTCTTCGGCTGACATCACTTCCGGGATTGACGCGGAATTTAAACTGATAAAAGCGCCCAGACGCCATTGATCCTCGCTGAACGATGGAGGAGGATCAATCGGCGGTGGCAGGAGCAGGAGCCACGATTGTCAGCCAGGCTCAGGTAAGCAGTGGCAGTGGTCTCTGTCATTACTGTTTGAGCCATGTCGTTTTCTCCCTTCCTTGCATTGGGAAGCCTGCAGCATTGTTTTCCTAGGATGCTATTTAGGAATAATGCTTTTCAATAGTTGTTTAGCCACTTGAGATCCGCGCTATAGCCGAATGACGGCTACAGCGCGGACCTCCTTTGCCGGGACTACGTCTATTGACGTCGTCCCGTGCACGAGCGGCCTGCGCGCCCCCTGAGGGGGCGCGCGCGGCGTGCTCTGTGATCGGCGAGTCTATGAGACTCGCCTGATCACGGATCCGAGGAAGGGGTCGATCCCGACCCCTTATCACGTGATCAGCTGTCAGCCAATGACAGCTGATCATGTGATGCAACGGAGCCGGTAATCGGCTATTATTCCTCCTCGCGCTGTCAGCGCGAGGAGAAAAAAAAGAGCCGATCACTGGCGGCCGTGATCGGGACATCAGTCCCGATCACGGCCAGCCCTGCCAGTGCCCACCTGCCCCCTGCCAGTGCCACCTTAATAAAATATAAGTGCCCCCTGTCAATGCCACCCATCAGTGCCCACAGTGCCACCCAGCAGTGCCCGCAGTGCCACCCACAGTGCCCACAATCTGCCTCAACAATGGTGCTGCACCCCAGTGCCACATATCCGTGCCCATCAGTGCCCAGCAGTGCCTCCCATCAGTGCCCAGCAGTGCCACCTATCAGAGCCACCTATCAGTGCCCATCAGTCCCATCTATCAGTGGTACCTATCAGTGCCCCTTAGTGCCACCCATCCGTGCCACCCATCCGTGCCCATCTTTGCCCATCAGTGCCACCTTATCTGTGCCCATCAGTACTGCCTTATCTGTGCCTATCAGTGCCACCTTATCTGTGCCTATTAGTGCCGCCTTAACTATGCGCATCAGTGCCCACCAGTGCAGCCTATCAGTGCCCACCAATGCAGCCTATCAGTGCCCACCAGTGCAGCCTATCCGTGCCGCCTCATCAGCGCACTTCAATGAAGGAGAAAAATGACCTGTTTGCAAAATTTTATAACAAACTATTAAACATGATTTTTTATTTTTATTTTTTTTGCATCTTTTTTTGTTTGTTTAGCAAAAAATAAAACTCCCAGCTGTAATTAAATACCACCAAAAGAAAGCTCTATTTGTGGGAAAAAAATGATAAAAATGTCATTTGGGTACAGTGTTGTATGCCCGCGCTATTGTCATTCAAAGTGCATCAGCGCTGAAAATTGGTCTGGGACTGAGGGGGGTTTAAGTGCCCAGTAAGCAAGTGGTTAGTGAGTCTGTGGGGGGATTCACTGGCTGAAGAGCAAATAGAATTTGAAAATTGTTAATCTGTTCTATTTGGCAGCATGTCTTTTTTCTCTTTGTTCATGTGTAATGTAACTGAGATTTTGGGGTTTTTTTCCTTGGTATATTTCAGAAGGCGAAAGAAAAAACCAAACATGTTTCCCCTCCTAGCAAGAGGAGGTGTCCATCATGTAAAAACTTACTTAGAGATTCTTGGACTAAGGTGTTATGCAGGTCCTGCATAAGCAACCTGGTCAAAGAAGAAGCAGCTTCCACTACCCCTGCGTCTCAGCAGGGAGAGCTGCTAAGTTCTTTTAGGAAAGAATTATCAGATACTTTTGAAGGGGCAAGTCGGGAGTGTTATTCCGCCCCCCTACCCCGAACCCAAAGAGCCAATGACGGTCTTCCAACTGTGGGAGCAAGGTTACAGGCCTTTTTTCCGCAGTGGAAGTCAGTGACAAATGGTCTGTTCATCCTCAAAACAATAAAAGAGGGTTACAGGCTGGAATTCGCTCACCCCCCCCCCCCCCCACACGGTTTTATGTAATCCAGGCTCCTCGAGACCCAGAAAAATCAGTAGCCATGATCTCTATTTTGCAAGAACTGATGCAGCAAAGGGTGATCATGTACGTTCCCCCCGAGGAGGTAGGGCTAGGCTGTTACTCACACATCTTCCTTGTAAAGAAACCATCGGGCAAATTCAGATTGATTCTGAATCTGAAGATTTTAAACAAATCGATCAGATACAAGAGATTCAAGATGGATACAATTTTCTTGGTGAAGAGTCTTCTGATGCCAACCTGTTTTATGGCATCCATAGACCTAAGAGATGCATATCTCCATGTGCCTATGGCCATAGCTTCACAGAAATATCTGAGGTTTGCGGTCAGGACGGGAGGCTCGGTGCTACATCTCCAGTTCAGAGCTCTCCCATTCGGTCTATCCTCATCTCAGAGGATATTTACAAAGATCGTAGCAGAGGCCCTAGCCCCCCCTCAGAGTAGAAGGTATATCAATCGTTCCATACTTGGACGACCTTTTAATATTTGCCAATACAAAACATCTATTGGAGAGGGACCTGGGAAGGACAGTAAGACACTTTAGAGGGTCTCGGATGGATGATAAACAGGGGGAAATCAAACATGATTGCATCTCAGTCGATAAAGTTCCTGGGATACACCATCGACTCCAGACAGGAAAAGATTTTTCTCCCAGTAGAGAAAATAGAAAAGGTTCAGAGTGCCGTGAAGAGGACCCAGACAAACCTGCCTATTTCTATCAGGGCAGCCATGTCAGTTTTGGGCCTCCTCACAGCATCCATCCCTGCAGTTCAATGGGCACGCCTTCATGCAAGGGATCTCCAACAGGCAATATTGATGAATTGGTCCTACGGGGAGTCCCTGGAGAAGCAATTCAGGATGCCCCCTCAGGTCCAGAGAAAGCTCTGGTGGTGGAGGAGTCACTCAAATCTAGACAAGGGTCTACTTTGGTGTTTTCCGGTAGACCGGAGGTTGACTACAGATGCAAGCTCCTGGGGGTGGGGTGCCCACCTGGAAGGACAGATGGCCCAGGGGAGCTGGACAGTCAAAGAGGCCAGGAGATCCTCCAATTGGAGGGAACTCAGGGCCATCCTGCTCGGACTATGGGCCTTCAAAGAAGTGGTAGAAGGTCTCCATATCCAGGTCTTATCCGACAACGCCACAGCTGTATCCTATATAACAAGGCAGGGGGGCACAAGAAGCAGGGTGCTGCTATCCCTGGCCAGTCAGATCCTGTCATGGGCAGAGAGCAACCTGAGGTCCATATCAGCAGTACACCTAAAAGGAGATCTGAATGTTGTAGCGGATTTTCTGAGCAGGGAAACAATTCGGGATTTAGAATGGAGTCTGAACCCCGAGGTTTTTCAAGATCTGACAGTGAGATGGGGTCTCCCTCAGATAGATCTATTCGCATCAAGGAGCAACACCAAAGTGAAGGCCTTCTTCTCTTTAAACAGGCAAGATCAGGCAAGGGGACTGGATGCCCTAGCACAACCGTGGAATTTCCACTTGTGCTACGCTTTCCCCCCTTTTTAGATGATCCCTTTGGTTCTGAGGAAATTGCAGGGGGAATCCACAAGTCTGATTCTAGTGGCTCCCTTTTGGCCCAAAAGGACATGGTTCGCAACCATACAGAGGATGGCGGTGGGACCCCACTGGGCTCTTCCGCTTCGAAGGGATCTCCTAACCCAGGGACCCTTTTCAGCATCCGAATATCGGGCAACTCAACCTAACTGGGTGGTTACTGAGGAGCAAATCTTAAAAAGAAAGGGGTTATCTGACAAGCTCGTCACAACCCTCTTAGGAAGTAGAAAAGATACTACTAGGTCAATTTATTTTAAAACGTGGAAACGTTTTAACTCCTGGTGCCTATCAAAGGAATTCCCTCCCCAGGAGATATTTTCGGTTCTTGAATTTCTCCATGAGGGCATGGAACTAGGGTTGGCGGCCAGTACCCTGAAGGCACAGGTGGCTGCTTTATCGGTTTTTCTTGAGAGCCAGTTATCTCAAGAACCGCTTATTATTAGATTTTTTAAGGCATTGGCCAGAGCTAGGCCTATACCATTTAAGTTTTTTCCGAAAGGGGACTTGTCATTGGTTCTACAGGCATTGACCAGAGAACCTTTTGAACCCCCAGAAGAAGCGACTATCAGATTTTGGTCGCTTAAGTTAATTCTTTTAGTGGCTATTACATCTGCTAGAAGAGTAAGCGAGTTACAAGCCTTATCAATAGTGGAGCCTTTCTGTTACATATTTCCGGACCAGGTGGTTCTTAAAACTGACCCGGGTTTCCTACCAAAGGTCTCAACAGCCTTCCATAGGACGCAGGAAATAGTTCTACCTACCTTTTTTGTCCTTCACCTTCAAATGCTAAGGAGAAGTCTTTCCACAGCCTAGATGTAAGAAGGTGCCTATTACACTATCTAGAGATCACAAGTAAGTTCAGGAAGTCAAACTCTCTCTTCGTCGTATTCTCAGGACCACGGAAGGGCTATAGTGCGTCCAAAAATACTATAGCTAGGTGGCTACGAATGGCTATTAGGGAAGCCTATAGAGCATCCGGAGTAGACCCCCCCCCCCCCCTCAGGGGTTGTCGCCCATTCCACTCGGGCAGTAGCAACATCCTGGGCGGAAAGAGCAGGGGCTTCTCCGAATCGGATCTGTAAAGCGGCTACGTGGACAAGCTTCTCTACCTTCACCCGCCACTACAGGTTGGACCTGCTTTCAGCTTCAGATCAATCGTTTGGCAGAAAGGTTCTGCAGGCGGTGGTCCCACCCTAGAGTAAGTACTCTCTTATCATCTCCAGGTGCTGTCCTGAAAGACGAAGGGAGAAAACCCTAGACGACCCTAGATGACCCACCCTAGATTGTATTTGAAAAATGTGGTGTTATTGCTATTTTCTGCTTATTTAATTTCAGCATGGCTGGAGGTACTCTATGAACAACTGAGGCCATGGTGGAAGTGTCCGGTCTTTTAAAGTGATCTGCAGTGTTTCCTGGGAAAGTGGGTGGAGCTACGCTCTCCAGGTGCTGTCCTGAAAGACTCATAGAAATACCATTACCGGTAAGTCTAACTAGGGTTTTCGTGATTTTTATTTATTTTTATTTTTTCAAAGTCGCATCGGTTTCAAATGTGATATTTATTCAACGTTTTTGGCACTTGGTGCCGTATATTTTCTTTACTAGTATCATTTTGCACTTGCAAAGCTTTTTTATTTACTGCAGCTGCCAATTGTCTCAATTCCCAAATTATCACTTATTCATATCAATATTTAGATTTCTTTGGCGCTTTGTTTTTTTTTTGTTTTTTTTGCCTTCAGAAGTCACCGAATTCGTAAATAGAGTCCACCTGTGTGTGATTGAACCTCATTAGAAATACTTCTGTTCTGTGAAGCCCTCAGAGGCTTGTTAGAGAATCTTAGAGAACAAACAGCATCATGTAGGCCAAGGAACACACCAGACAGGTCGGGGATAAAGTTGTGGAGAAGTTTAACCGCTTAAGGACCGGCCGCCGTTGTTATACTGCGCCAGGTTACCATAAATATGTAGAAGAATACATATTGGCCTAAACTGATGAAGAAATATTTTTTTACTTAATTTATTTATTTTTGGATATTTATCATAGTAAAAAATATTTTTTCTTTTTTCTTTCAAAATTGTTGCTCTTTTTTTTGTTTATAGCGGAAATAATAAAAACTGCAGAGGCGATCAAATACTACCAAAAGAAAGCTCTATTTGTGGGGGGGAAGAAAGGACATAAATTTTATTTGGGTACAGCGTCCCATGACCGCGCAATTGTCACTTGAATTGCAGTAGTGCCATATTGCAAAAAATGGCCGGGTCATTAATGGAGAAAATCCTTCTGGTCCTTAAGTGGTTAAAGCGGGGTTAGGTTAAAAAAAATATCCCCAAGCTTTGCACATCTCACGGAGCTCTGTTCAATCCATCATCCGAAAATGGAAAGAGTATGGCACAACTGCAAACCTACCAAGACATGGCCGTCCACCTAAACTGACCGGCCGGGCAAGGAGAGCATTCAAGACTTGAAAATTGCTGGTCACAGACGCTCTCCATCCAATCTAACAGAGCTTGAGATATTTTGCAGAGAAGAAGAATGGGCAGAAATGTCCCTCTCTAGATGTGCAAAGCTGGTAGAGACATCCCCAAAAAGACTTGCAGTTGTAATTGCAGAAAAAGGCGGTTCTACAAAGTATTGACTCCGGGGGGCGCCATACAAATGTACCCCCCACACTTTTCACATATTTATTTGGAAAAATTTTGGAAAACCATTTATCATTTTCCTTCCACTTCACAATTTTGTGCCACTTTGTGTTGGTTTATCACATAAAATCCCAATAAAATACATTTACGTTTTTGGTGGTAACATGACAAAATGTGGGGAATTTCAAGGGGTATGAATACTTATTCAAGGCACTTTCGCTCTCACATATACCTCAGTGCTGTACAGAGATCACTGAGCCCGTCACATCAGTCTCTGTACCAGAGGAGCTTACACTCTCTAATGTCACATGACTGCTCATCGAACAGAGAATTGGTTATTTTTATAGTGAAGCTTTTTAGCTCTTTGTAGAGAATGCTGGGTGATTCCGATCAGTCCAGCCCATGTATGAGAACACCTCCGAATCTTTCCCATCACTGTATTCATCTTTGTTACTCTCTCCTAGAAAGAATAAAACGTCACGATGGAGTTCGCCCGTCGCCTCTGCATGTCCCAGCAGAAGATTTTATTGGTCCACAGACTGACCCCCTGTAGAATAATCCCCCATAGATGCCCCTTGAGCACCAATATTCTCTCCACACCCCGGAAGAGCTCACCGGCCGAAAATCATCAGACTTTTATCAACCGCAGACCTCAGACGTCACCCCTGTCCTCCAGATTTCACACCGGCTGCAGGAAAACTGATGGACGTCACAGCCCATTACTGCATGATAACGTTCGGTGCTCCGCGATCATCTGCAGATTGCCACAGACTATCCTTGCACCCCAGAACATCATTTTGTGTACCAAAACCATCCATACCTCTGCCCGCTTGAATGTCCTGCTACCGCCACACGTGTGGATCCTTATCAAACCCCTCCAGAAATTGGTTGCCATCATCCTGGGCAGGTTAGATATTTTAATTCTGTCTTATTAATGTTGTGGCTTAGGATTTTCAAATCTGATCACAAGCCTTCCCCTCAGCTGTACAGGCTCCTCTCCTGTACTAAATGCTTCATTTGAATGGTGACCCCTCTAGTGACACCTAAAGATCTATATAGAGGAATCAGGACCTCCTTCCTCCTGCTGGTGACCCCTCTAGTGATATAAAGATCTATATAGAGGAATCAGGACCTCCTTCCTCCTGCTGGTGACCCCTCTAGTGATATAAAGATCTATATAGAGGAATCAGGACCTCCTTCCTCCCGCTGGTGACCCCTCTAGTGATATAAAGATCTATATAGAGGAATCAGGACCTCCTTCCTCCTGCTGGTGACCCCTCTAGTGATATAAAGATCTATATAGAGGAATCAGGACCTCCTTCCTCCCACTGCTGATCCCTCTAGTGATATAAAGATCTATATAGAGGAATCAGGACCTCCTTCCTCCTGCTGGTGACCCCTCTAGTGATATAAAAATCTATATAGAGGAATCAGGACCTCCTTCCTCCCACTGGTGATCCCTCTAGTGATATAAAGATCTATATAGAGGAATCAGGACCTCCTTCCTCCTGCTGGTGACCCCTCTAGTGATATAAAAATCTATATAGAGGAATCAGGACCTCCTTCCTCCTGCTGGTGACCCCTCTAGTGATATAAAAATCTATATAGAGGAATCAGGACCTCCTTCCTCCTGCTGGTGACCCCTCTAGTGATATAAAAATCTATATAGAGGTATCAGGACCTCCTTCCTCCTGCTGGTGACCCCTCTAGTGATATAAAAATCTATATAGAGGAATCAGGACCTCCTTCCTCCCACTGGTGATCCCTCTAGTGATATAAAGATCTATATAGAGGAATCAGGACCTCCTTCCTCCTGCTGGTGATCCCTCTAGTGATATAAAGATCTATATAGAGGAATCAGGACCTCCTTCCTCCTGCTGGTGACCCCTCTAGTGATATAAAGATTTATATAGAGGAATCCGGACCTCCTTCCTATTGCTGGTGACCCCTCTAGTGATAGAAGGTCCTGATTCTTATATATAGATCTTTATTTTTCTCGCTGGTGATCCCTGTAGTGATACCTAAAGATCTATATAGAGGAATCAGGACCTCCTTTCGCCTGCTGGTGATCCCTCTAGTGATAAAGATCTATATAGAGGTATCAGGACCTCCTTCCTCCTGCTGGTGATCCCTCTAGTGATATAAAGATCTATATAGAGGAATCAGGACCTCCTTCCTCCTGCTGGTGATCCCTCTAGTGATATAAAAATCTATATAGAGGAATCAGGACCTCCTTCCTCCCGCTGGTGACCCCTCTAGTGATATAAAGATCTATATAGAGGAATCAGGACCTCCTTCCTCCTGCTGGTGATCCCTCTAGTGATAAAGATCTATATAGAGGTATCAGGACCTCCTTCCTCCTGCTGGTGACCCCTCTAGTGATATAAAGATCTATATAGAGGAATCAGGACCTCCTTCCTCCTGCTGGTGATCCCTCTAGTGATAGAAGGTCCTGATTCTTATATATAGATCTTTATTTTTCTCGCTAGTGATCCCTGTAGTGATACCTAAAGATCTATATAGAGGAATCAGGACCTCCTTTCGCCTGCTGGTGATCCCTCTAGTGATAAAGATCTATATAGAGGTATCAGGACCTCCTTCCTCCTGCTGGTGACCCCTCTAGTGATATAAAAATCTATATAGAGGAATCAGGACCTCCTTCCTCCTGCTGGTGACCCCTCTAGTGATATAAAGATCTATATAGAGGAATCAGGACCTCCTTCCTCCTGCTGGTGATCCCTCTAGTGATAAAGATCTATATAGAGGTATCAGGACCTCCTTCCTCCTGCTGGTGACCCCTCTAGTGATATAAAAATCTATATAGAGGAATCAGGACCTCCTTCCTCCTGCTGGTGATCCCTCTAGTGATATAAAGATCTATATAGAGGAATCAGGACCTCCTTCCTCCTGCTGGTGATCCCTCTAGTGATATAAAGATCTATATAGAGGAATCAGGACCTCCTTCCTCCTGCTGGTGACCCCTCTAGTGATATAAAGATCTATATAGAGGAATCAGGACCTCCTTCCTCCTGCTGGTGATCCCTCTAGTGATATAAAGATCTATATAGAGGTATCAGGACCTCCTTCCTCCTGCTGGTGATCCCTCTAGTGATATAAAGATCTATATAGAGGAATCAGGACCTCCTTCCTCCTGCTGGTGACCCCTCTAGTGATATAAAGATCTATATGGAGGAATCAGGACCTCCTTCCTCCTGCTGGTGACCCCTCTAGTGATATAAAAATCTATATAGAGGAATCAGGACCTCCTTCCTCCTGCTGGTGACCCCTCTAGTGATATAAAAATCTATATAGAGGAATCAGGACCTCCTTCCTCCCACTGGTGACCCCTCTAGTGATATAAAGATCTATATAGAGGAATCAGGACCTCCTTCCTCCTGCTGGTGACCCCTCTAGTGATATAAAGATTTATATAGAGGAATCCGGACCTCCTTCCTATTGCTGGTGACCCCTCTAGTGATAGAAGGTCCTGATTCTTATATATAGATCTTTATTTTTCTCGCTGGTGATCCCTGTAGTGATACCTAAAGATCTATATAGAGGAATCAGGACCTCCTTTCGCCTGCTGGTGATCCCTCTAGTGATAAAGATCTATATAGAGGTATCAGGACCTCCTTCCTCCTGCTGGTGATCCCTCTAGTGATATAAAGATCTATATAGAGGAATCAGGACCTCCTTCCTCCTGCTGGTGATCCCTCTAGTGATATAAAAATCTATATAGAGGAATCAGGACCTCCTTCCTCCCGCTGGTGACCCCTCTAGTGATATAAAGATCTATATAGAGGAATCAGGACCTCCTTCCTCCTGCTGGTGATCCCTCTAGTGATAAAGATCTATATAGAGGTATCAGGACCTCCTTCCTCCTGCTGGTGACCCCTCTAGTGATATAAAGATCTATATAGAGGAATCAGGACCTCCTTCCTCCTGCTGGTGATCCCTCTAGTGATAGAAGGTCCTGATTCTTATATATAGATCTTTATTTTTCTCGCTAGTGATCCCTGTAGTGATACCTAAAGATCTATATAGAGGAATCAGGACCTCCTTTCGCCTGCTGGTGATCCCTCTAGTGATAAAGATCTATATAGAGGTATCAGGACCTCCTTCCTCCTGCTGGTGACCCCTCTAGTGATATAAAAATCTATATAGAGGAATCAGGACCTCCTTCCTCCTGCTGGTGACCCCTCTAGTGATATAAAGATCTATATAGAGGAATCAGGACCTCCTTCCTCCTGCTGGTGATCCCTCTAGTGATAAAGATCTATATAGAGGTATCAGGACCTCCTTCCTCCTGCTGGTGACCCCTCTAGTGATATAAAAATCTATATAGAGGAATCAGGACCTCCTTCCTCCTGCTGGTGATCCCTCTAGTGATATAAAGATCTATATAGAGGAATCAGGACCTCCTTCCTCCTGCTGGTGATCCCTCTAGTGATATAAAGATCTATATAGAGGAATCAGGACCTCCTTCCTCCTGCTGGTGACCCCTCTAGTGATATAAAGATCTATATAGAGGAATCAGGACCTCCTTCCTCCTGCTGGTGATCCCTCTAGTGATATAAAGATCTATATAGAGGTATCAGGACCTCCTTCCTCCTGCTGGTGATCCCTCTAGTGATATAAAGATCTATATAGAGGAATCAGGACCTCCTTCCTCCTGCTGGTGACCCCTCTAGTGATATAAAGATCTATATGGAGGAATCAGGACCTCCTTCCTCCTGCTGGTGACCCCTCTAGTGATATAAAAATCTATATAGAGGAATCAGGACCTCCTTCCTCCTGCTGGTGATCCCTCTAGTGATAAAGATCTATATAGAGGTATCGGGACCTCCTTCCTCCTGCTGGTGACCCCTCTAGTGATATAAAGATATAGATAGAGGAATCAGGACCTCCTGCTGGTGACCGCTCTAGAGATAACTAAATATCTACTGTATTTATCGGTGTATAACACGCACCCCAAGTTTAGGAGGGAAGTTTAAGGAAAAAACTTACATTTAAATGGCCATCAATGTAGCTTTGTCAGTGTCCATCTGCAGCCTTGTCCATCGTTGCATCCTTGTCAGCGTCCATCTGCAGCCTTGTCAGTTTTCATCTGAAACCTTGTCATTGCAGCCTTGCCCCAGTGTCATTTACAGACTTTAAAAATAGCTCCACCGAGAGAACAGCGCCGGATGTCTTGTGTATCTCGGCGGCTTTCGGCCATTCTCGGCGGTTCACGCGGGACTGCCGAGAGGCTCACAATCGGCAGGGGATTTTAAGGAGCAAAAAAGTGCATGTTACACGCCAATAAATACGGTATATAGAGGAATCGGGACCTCCTTCCTCCCGCTGGTGACCCCTCTAGTGATATAAAGATCTATATAGAGGAATCAGGACCTCCTTCCTCCTGCTGGTGACCCCTCTAGTGATATAAAGAGCTATATAGAGGAATCTGGACCTCCTTCCTCCTGCTGGTGACCCCTCTATGGATATAAAGATCTATATAGAGGAATCGGAACCTCCTTCCTCCCGCTGGTGACCCCTCTAGTGATATAAAGATCTATATAGAGGAATCATGACCTCCTTCCTCCTGCTGGTGACCCCGCTGTGGATATAAAGATCTATATAGAGGAATCGGGACCCCCTTCCTCCTGCTGATGACCCCTCTATGGCAGGGGTCTCAAACTGGCGGCCCTCCAGCTGTTGCTAAATTACAAGTCCCATGAGGCATTGCAAGGCTGACAGTTACAAGCATGACTCCCACAGGCAGAGGAATGATGGGACTTGTAGTTTTGCAACATCTGGAGGGCCGCCAGTTTGAGACCTCTGCTCTATGGATATAAAGATCTATATGGAGGAATCAGGACCTCCTTCCTCCTGCTGGTGACCCCTCTAGTGATATAAAAATCTATATAGAGGAATCAGGACCTCCTTCCTCCTGCTGGTGACCCCTCTAGTGATATAAAAATCTATATAGAGGAATCAGGACCTCCTTCCTCCCGCTGGTGACCCCTCTAGTGATATAAAGATCTATATAGAGGAATCAGGACCTCCTTCCTCCTGCTGGTGATCCCTCTAGTGATAAAGATCTATATAGAGGTATCAGGACCTCCTTCCTCCTGCTGGTGACCCCTCTAGTGATATAAAGATCTATATAGAGGAATCAGGACCTCCTTCCTCCTGCTGGTGATCCCTCTAGTGATAGAAGGTCCTGATTCTTATATATAGATCTTTATTTTTCTCGCTAGTGATCCCTGTAGTGATACCTAAAGATCTATATAGAGGAATCAGGACCTCCTTTCGCCTGCTGGTGATCCCTCTAGTGATAAAGATCTATATAGAGGTATCAGGACCTCCTTCCTCCTGCTGGTGACCCCTCTAGTGATATAAAAATCTATATAGAGGAATCAGGACCTCCTTCCTCCTGCTGGTGACCCCTCTAGTGATATAAAGATCTATATAGAGGAATCAGGACCTCCTTCCTCCTGCTGGTGATCCCTCTAGTGATAAAGATCTATATAGAGGTATCAGGACCTCCTTCCTCCTGCTGGTGACCCCTCTAGTGATATAAAAATCTATATAGAGGAATCAGGACCTCCTTCCTCCTGCTGGTGATCCCTCTAGTGATATAAAGATCTATATAGAGGAATCAGGACCTCCTTCCTCCTGCTGGTGATCCCTCTAGTGATATAAAGATCTATATAGAGGAATCAGGACCTCCTTCCTCCTGCTGGTGACCCCTCTAGTGATATAAAGATCTATATAGAGGAATCAGGACCTCCTTCCTCCTGCTGGTGATCCCTCTAGTGATATAAAGATCTATATAGAGGTATCAGGACCTCCTTCCTCCTGCTGGTGATCCCTCTAGTGATATAAAGATCTATATAGAGGAATCAGGACCTCCTTCCTCCTGCTGGTGACCCCTCTAGTGATATAAAGATCTATATGGAGGAATCAGGACCTCCTTCCTCCTGCTGGTGACCCCTCTAGTGATATAAAAATCTATATAGAGGAATCAGGACCTCCTTCCTCCTGCTGGTGACCCCTCTAGTGATATAAAAATCTATATAGAGGAATCAGGACCTCCTTCCTCCCACTGGTGACCCCTCTAGTGATATAAAGATCTATATAGAGGAATCAGGACCTCCTTCCTCCTGCTGGTGACCCCTCTAGTGATATAAAGATTTATATAGAGGAATCCGGACCTCCTTCCTATTGCTGGTGACCCCTCTAGTGATAGAAGGTCCTGATTCTTATATATAGATCTTTATTTTTCTCGCTGGTGATCCCTGTAGTGATACCTAAAGATCTATATAGAGGAATCAGGACCTCCTTTCGCCTGCTGGTGATCCCTCTAGTGATAAAGATCTATATAGAGGTATCAGGACCTCCTTCCTCCTGCTGGTGATCCCTCTAGTGATATAAAGATCTATATAGAGGAATCAGGACCTCCTTCCTCCTGCTGGTGATCCCTCTAGTGATATAAAAATCTATATAGAGGAATCAGGACCTCCTTCCTCCCGCTGGTGACCCCTCTAGTGATATAAAGATCTATATAGAGGAATCGGGACCTCCTTCCTCCTGCTGGTGATCCCTCTAGTGATAAAGATCTATATAGAGGTATCAGGACCTCCTTCCTCCTGCTGGTGACCCCTCTAGTGATATAAAGATCTATATAGAGGAATCAGGACCTCCTTCCTCCTGCTGGTGATCCCTCTAGTGATAGAAGGTCCTGATTCTTATATATAGATCTTTATTTTTCTCGCTAGTGATCCCTGTAGTGATACCTAAAGATCTATATAGAGGAATCAGGACCTCCTTTCGCCTGCTGGTGATCCCTCTAGTGATAAAGATCTATATAGAGGTATCAGGACCTCCTTCCTCCTGCTGGTGACCCCTCTAGTGATATAAAAATCTATATAGAGGAATCAGGACCTCCTTCCTCCTGCTGGTGACCCCTCTAGTGATATAAAGATCTATATAGAGGAATCAGGACCTCCTTCCTCCTGCTGGTGATCCCTCTAGTGATAAAGATCTATATAGAGGTATCAGGACCTCCTTCCTCCTGCTGGTGACCCCTCTAGTGATATAAAAATCTATATAGAGGAATCAGGACCTCCTTCCTCCTGCTGGTGATCCCTCTAGTGATATAAAGATCTATATAGAGGAATCAGGACCTCCTTCCTCCTGCTGGTGATCCCTCTAGTGATATAAAGATCTATATAGAGGAATCAGGACCTCCTTCCTCCTGCTGGTGACCCCTCTAGTGATATAAAGATCTATATAGAGGAATCAGGACCTCCTTCCTCCTGCTGGTGATCCCTCTAGTGATATAAAGATCTATATAGAGGTATCAGGACCTCCTTCCTCCTGCTGGTGATCCCTCTAGTGATATAAAGATCTATATAGAGGAATCAGGACCTCCTTCCTCCTGCTGGTGACCCCTCTAGTGATATAAAGATCTATATGGAGGAATCAGGACCTCCTTCCTCCTGCTGGTGACCCCTCTAGTGATATAAAAATCTATATAGAGGAATCAGGACCTCCTTCCTCCTGCTGGTGATCCCTCTAGTGATAAAGATCTATATAGAGGTATCGGGACCTCCTTCCTCCTGCTGGTGACCCCTCTAGTGATATAAAGATATAGATAGAGGAATCAGGACCTCCTGCTGGTGACCGCTCTAGAGATAACTAAATATCTACTGTATTTATCGGTGTATAACACGCACCCCAAGTTTAGGAGGGAAGTTTAAGGAAAAAACTTACATTTAAATGGCCATCAATGTAGCTTTGTCAGTGTCCATCTGCAGCCTTGTCCATCGTTGCATCCTTGTCAGCGTCCATCTGCAGCCTTGTCAGTTTTCATCTGAAACCTTGTCATTGCAGCCTTGCCCCAGTGTCATTTACAGACTTTAAAAATAGCTCCACCGAGAGAACAGCGCCGGATGTCTTGTGTATCTCGGCGGCTTTCGGCCATTCTCGGCGGTTCACGCGGGACTGCCGAGAGGCTCACAATCGGCAGGGGATTTTAAGGAGCAAAAAAGTGCATGTTACACGCCAATAAATACGGTATATAGAGGAATCGGGACCTCCTTCCTCCCGCTGGTGACCCCTCTAGTGATATAAAGATCTATATAGAGGAATCAGGACCTCCTTCCTCCTGCTGGTGACCCCTCTAGTGATATAAAGAGCTATATAGAGGAATCTGGACCTCCTTCCTCCTGCTGGTGACCCCTCTATGGATATAAAGATCTATATAGAGGAATCGGAACCTCCTTCCTCCCGCTGGTGACCCCTCTAGTGATATAAAGATCTATATAGAGGAATCATGACCTCCTTCCTCCTGCTGGTGACCCCGCTGTGGATATAAAGATCTATATAGAGGAATCGGGACCCCCTTCCTCCTGCTGATGACCCCTCTATGGCAGGGGTCTCAAACTGGCGGCCCTCCAGCTGTTGCTAAATTACAAGTCCCATGAGGCATTGCAAGGCTGACAGTTACAAGCATGACTCCCACAGGCAGAGGAATGATGGGACTTGTAGTTTTGCAACATCTGGAGGGCCGCCAGTTTGAGACCTCTGCTCTATGGATATAAAGATCTATATGGAGGAATCAGGACCTCCTTCCTCCTGCTGGTGACCCCTCTAGTGATATAAAGATCTATATAGAGGAATCAGGACCTCCTTCCTCCTGCTGGTGACCCCTCTAGTGATATAAAGATCTATATAGAGGAATCAGGACCTCCTTCCTCCTGCTGGTGACCCCTCTAGTGATATAAAGATCTATATATAGGAATCAGGACCTCCTTCCTCCTGCTGGTGACCCCTCTAGTGATATAAAGATCTATATATAGGAATCAGGACCTCCTTCCTCCTGCTGGTGATCCCTCTAGTGATGCATCCCAGAATTTTCATCCCAGCCCCAGTACTGTGACTTGCATCTTAGTCCGTATCTAAATGTGGGGAAAAATTTATAAATCAAGGAATGTAAATAAAAATAAAAAATAAATTTGAATATATCGTAGCAATTATTAACCCTGTGCAGTTATCAGACTACAAAAGTTCATCATGGTGGTCTCTTAAATGTAACTCAAAACGTATGCAGATGCCCAAGTATCTCATAAACCTAAACAAGATAGATATGGGTGAAAATGTCCAAAATTGGTCAGATTACAGAGGAAGGAAATGAACAAAGTAAGAGAAAAGGGAGGTCTGGATGAGGGTAAAGAGAGGTGACTGGGGGTTGATCCGGTTCACTTGCGGCCTTATTTGTAGAACATTTTGGGGGAAATCAAATGCATCATAGGACCATCACCTAGCTTTTATAGGGGGGATAGTCTGCGATTCTGGGGGGGGGGGGGGCAAACTCTTTCAAATGAATCATTTAAGTGAAACGTCACTCGCTCAATCTACACAAACTATTTTTAATCCTTACGCTGCTAGCATTAGTAAATGGATAGGAAGATATATTCTATTTACTTGTTTTTTTTTGTTTTGTTTTTTAAGTTTCTTTAGTAACTTCCTGGTTTCTGGCCTAGTCCAAAACAATGTCATACATCACAGGAGTCTTCATAGGAAGGGGGACTTTCTCAGCTAAGCACACTCTCCTGCCAGCATGCTCAAGCTAAGGGCAGATGGATTCCATGAAGTAAATGCTACATGAATCATCTGTCCTGTGTCCGCTGTTAAAAGTGCTGGGGGGGGGGGTATTTCTTAACCACTTGCTTACTGGGCACTTAAACCCCCCTCCTGCCCAGACCAATTTTCAGCTTTCAGCACTGATGCATTTTGAATGACAATTGCACGGTCATACAACACTGTACCCAAATGAAATTTTTATCATTTTTTTCCCACAAATAGAGCTTTCTTTTGGCGGTATTTAATCACAGCTGGGAGTTTTATTTTTTGCTAAACAAACAAAAAAAGATGCAAAATAAAAAAAAATAAAAAATCATGTTTAATAGTTTGTTATAAAATTTTGCAAACAGGTCATTTTTCTCCTTCATTGAAATGCGCTGATGAGGCGGCACTGGTGGGCACTGATAGGCTGCACTGGTGGGCACTGATAGGCACAGATAAGGTGGCACCGATGGGCACAGATAAGGTGGCACTGATGGGCAAAGATGGGCACAGATAAGATGGCACTGATGGGTGGCACGGATGGGTGGCACTAAGGGGCACTGATAGGTACCACTGATAGATGGGCACTGATAGGTGGCACTGATGGGCGGCACTGATGGGCACTGATAGGTGGCACTGATGGGCACGGATATGTGGCACTGGGGTGCAGCACTGTTGTTGAGGCAGATTGTGGGCACTGATGGGTGACACTGGGCACTGATGGGTGGCACTGTAGGTACTGATGGGTGGTACTGTGGGAACTGATGGGTGGAACTATGGGCACTGATGGGGGGGCACTTTTTTATTATTTGGGTGGCACTGGCAGGGGGCAGGTGGGCACTGATAAGCTGGCCGTGATATTTTTCTGTCAGTGTGAGGAGGAAAAATAGCCGATTACCGGCTCTGTTGTGTCACATGATCAGCTGTCATTGGCTGACAGCTGATCACGTGGTAAGGGGTCGGGTCATAGACTCGCTGATCACAGAGCGCGCCGCGCGCGCCCCTCAGGGGGTGTGCAGGCCGCTCGTGCACGGGACGACGTCAATAGACGTAGTCCCGGCAAAGCAGGTCCGCGCTGTAGCCGTCATTCGGCTATAGCGTGGATCTCAAGCGGTTAATATGATTTCTCAACAGAAAGAAGCATGGAGACATGTGGGAATGGGGGAGCTTGCTTCCAATGTTAAAAAGGAATTTAAATAGCATTTTCAGTTTGTTGTCCTCAGCTATAGTTTTTAGTTCTGCGTTAAGATTGGCTACACACGGATTGTTTGTTTTTTCAGTGGGCTGATTGATAAAAAAAACAAACAAACAGATTTCCCCATCCGCACAAGTGAGGTGTAAGGAGGAATCCTCCCTTCTTTGCCATTTGTCTTCTGACAGTGGGGACCCCTCCGCTGTCAGAATACACCGATCAGCAGCTGCAGCCACTGATCAGAAGATTACAGGTAAAAGAAAAAAAAGTCACCATTAAAAATTGAGGTTTTTATTGCTTGAACACTAGATGGAGCTGTTGCATTGGCTCTCACTCATTTGCATTTTGGAGACTGATAAATGGAGGGATACATATGTTCATTTTCATTGGTATAATGTGCTTTTTTGGTCTTTATTTTTATTTTATTTTTTAAGAAAACCTAGACACATTTTTCTGTGTGGTCAGTAAATTCACGTTTTTGCTTTTCTGGTACAATGCAGAATTGGGATCGTTTATGAAACTCATGCAAAATGCAACATACAGTGCCTTGAAAAAGTATTCACACCCCTTGAAATGTTCCACATTTTGTCATGTTACAACCAAAAACATGTCTTTTTTGGGGGATTTTACATGATAAACCAACACAAAGTGGCACATAATTGTGAAGTGGAAGGAAAATGATACACGGTTTTCATATACATGGTTTTCATTTTTTTTTTTTTTTACAAATTAAATATGTGAAAAGTGTGTGTGTGTGTGTGTGTGTGTGTGGCATTTGTATGGCGCCCCCCGGAGTCAATACTTTGTAGAACCGCCTTTCACTGCAATTACAGCTGCAAGTCTTTCTGGGGATGTCTCTACCAGCTTTGCACATCTAGAGAGGGACATTCTCATCTGGATTTAGGTCTGGACTTTTGATTAGTACATTCTAACACATGAATATGCTTTGATCTAAACCAGGGATATGCAATTAGCGGACCTCCAGGTGTTGCAAAACTACAAGTCCCATCATGCCTCTGCCTCTGGGTATCATGCTTGTGGCTGTCAGTCTTGCTATGCTTCATGGGACTTGTAGTTCTGCAACAGCTGGAGGTCCGCTAATTGCATATCCCTGATCTAAACCATTCCATTGTAGCTCTGGCTGTATGTTTCGGGTCGTTGTCCTGCTGGAAGGTGAACCTCCACCCCGGTCTCAAGTCTTTTGCAGACTCTAACAGGTTCTCTTCTAAGATTGTCCTGTATTTGGCTCCATCCATCTTCCCATCAACTCTGACCAGCTTCCCTTTCCCTGGTAAAAAAAAAAAGCATCCCCACAACATTATGCTGCCACCACCATGTTTCACAGTGGGGATAGCGTTTTGTTTTTAGGCCAAAAAGTTCAATTTTGGTCTCGTCTGACAAGAGCACATGTTTGCTGTGTCCCCCACATGGCTTCTCGCACACTGGAATTCATATGTCTTTCTTCTTGTCACTCTTCCATAAAGGTCAGATTTGTGGAGAGACGACTAATAGTTGTCCTGTGGACAGATTCTCCCCCCTGAGCTGTGGATCTCTGCAGCTCCTCCAGAGTTACCATGGGCCTCTTGGCGGCTTCTCTGATTAATGCTCTCCTTGCCCAGCTGGTCAGTTTAGGTGGACGGCCATGTCTTGGTAGGTTTGCCGTTGTGCCATACTCTTTCCATTTTCCAATGATGGATTGAACAGAGCTCTGTGAGATGTTCAAAGCTTGGGATATTTTTTATTGCCTAACCCTGCTTTTATACTTCTTCATCCCTGACCTGTCTGATATGTTCCTTGGCCTTCATGATGCTGTTTGTTCATGAAGGTTCTCTAACAAACCTCTGAGGGCTTCACAGAACAGCTGTATATATACTGAGATTAAATTGCACACAGGTGGACTCTGTTTACTAATCAGTTGACTTCTGAAGGCAATTGATTCCACTGGATTTTAGTTAGGGGGGCATCAGAGAAAAGGGGGCTGAATACAAATTCACACCACACTTTTCACATATTTATTTGTAAACATCTTTGAAAACCATTTATCATTTTTCCTTCCACTTCACAACTATGTGCCACTTTGTGTTGGTCCATCACATAAAATCCCAATAAAATATATTTACGTTTTTGGTTGTAACCTCACAAAATGTGGAAAATTTCAAGGGGTGTGAATACTTTTTCAAGGAACTGTATACAGTAGGGGGGGATCAATATTTGATCCCCTGCAGATTTTATAAGTTTGCCCACTTACAAAGAAATGAAGGGTCTATCATTTTTATCATAGGTGTATTTTTAATGATAGAGACAGAACATCTTTCAAAAATCCAGAAAAAAACACAGGATACAAATGTTATAAATTTGAGTTGCAGTTCAGAGAGTAAAATAAGTATTTGATCCCCAAGCAAAATATGACTTAGTACTTGGTGGAGAAAACCTTGCTGGCAAGCACAAAGGTAAGACGTTTCTTGTAGTCGGTGACCAGTATTGCACACATCTCAAGACTCTTCTTTACAGATCTTCTCTAAATCCTTACTGTTTCTTGGCAACTCAAAGTTTTGGCTCCTTCCATACATTTTCTATAGGATTAGAGTCTGGAGACTGGCTAGGCCACTCCATCACCTTATTGTGCTTCTTCTTGAGCCACTCCTTTGTTGCCTTGGCCATATGTTTTGGGTCTTTGTCATGCTGGAAGACCCATCCAGGACCCATCTTCAGTGTTCAGGCTGAGGGAAGAAGGTTCTCATGCAAGATTTTACAATCCATTGGCCCCTCAATGCGGCAAAGTCGGCCTGTAACTTTAGCAGAGAAATGGCCCCAAAGCATCACATTTCCACCTCCGTGCTTGTCAGTAGAGATGGTGTTCTTATGCCGCGTACACACGATCGAATTGTCCGGCGTACTTAGTCCAGCAAACAATCCGGCGGATAGTCCGGCGGACTTTCTACCGAACGGACTTGGCCACACACGGACACACAGAGTCCGGCGTTCGCTTGCGCGATGACGTACAGCACGTACGACGGGACTAGAAAAGGGAAGTTCAATAGCCAGTAGCCAATAGCTTCCTTTTTCGTACTTGCTTCTGAGCATGCGTCATTCTTAGTCCGCTGGACTAGCATACTCACGAACGTATTGTCCGCTGAAATCCAAGTCCGGCGGAAAGATTGGACTACAAAAATACTTTCTAAGTCCGCTGGACTTTACGCTGAGAAAGTCCACTGAAGCCCACACACGATCGAATCTTCAGATGAAATGCCTTTCGGCGGACTAAGTACGCCGGACAATTCGATCGTGTGTACGCGGCATTTGGGTCATAGTCAGCATTTTTCTTCCTCCAAACGCGGTGAGTCAAGTTAATGCCAAAGAGCTCATTTCTGGTCTCATCTGACCTCAACACTTTCTCCCAATCCTTCTCTGAATCATTTAGATGTTCACTGGCAAACCTCAGACGGGCTGTACATGTGCCTTCTTGGGGAGGGGGACCTTGTGGGTGCTACAGGATTTCAATCCACGGCGGCGTATTGTGTTACCAATGGTTTGATTGGTGACTGTGTTCCCAACTGCCTTGAGATCATTTACAAGCTCCCCCCATGTAGTTCTGGGCTGATCCCTCACTTTTCTCATGATCATCCTCACCCCGTGAGGGCGAAACCGTGCATGGAGCTCCAGACTCAGGGCGATTGATGGTTATTTTGTATTTCTTCCATTGGCAAATAATCGCTCCAGGGGTTGGCTTCTTCTCACCAAGCTTCCTGCTGATGGTCTTGTAGCCCATTCCAGCCTTGTGCAGGTCTACAGTCTTGTAGAGCAGTGGTCATCAACCTTGTCCTCAGGGCCCACTAACAGGCCAGGTTTGCAAGATAACTGAAATACATCACAGGTGATATCATTTGCTGCTCAGTGATTGCCGTATTCTAGTCTGCATCTCCCCAAGGTAATACTTAAAACCTGGCCGGAGGGCAGGGTTGATGACCACTGGTGTAGACAGCTCTTTGGTGTTGCCCATGATGGTGAGGTCTGAATGGAAGAACGAGATTCTGTGGACAGGTGTCTTTTATACACATAACGAGTTGTCGTTAGGAGCACCTTTATTATATTGAGAGGACTGATCTGTGTACCACATGAGCACCTACTGGAGCCAGAATTATTCTTGGTTGGTAGGGGATCAAATACTTATTTTACTCACTGAACTGCAACTCAATTTATAACATTTGTATGCGTTTTTTTTTTTTTTTTTCTGGATTTTTGGTTGATATTCCGTCTCTATCATTTAAAATATACCTATGATAAAAAAATTCTACATCCTTCATTTCTTTGAAAGTGGGCAAATTTACTAAATCTGCGGGGGATCAAATAATTTTTCCCACTGTATGTATATAAACATATATATCTTCTTCTCTTTTTTTTATTTTTTTTATTTTTTTCAGGAGCGTACGGAAGTGGTGGAGAGCCCTCCCAGCGAACAAACGCCAGCTGTTCAAAGAGTCCTTGAGGCATAATCGGTGGAAGCTGTCTCTCAGTGTGGTGGGATTTGGCTTCCTCTTCGGTCTCTTCTATTTCACTTCCCTGGAGGAAACACCAATCACTGGACGTATGCGGCTTTTGATGTTTAGGAAGGAGCAGTGTGACATGCTCAATAAGATTGCATATGAAAGCGTGAGTAGACTGTGACCAGGCTATAGATTTTAATAAGAATCTTCCCATACGGTTACATGCTGCATTGAAAAAAATGTTCTCTTTCTGTCTCCCCCCCCCCCTCCCTCCATCCCTCCCCTCCATCCCTCCCCTCCATCCCTCCCCTCCATCCCTCCATCCATCCACCCATCCACCCACCATCCATTGGATTTCTATGGACTAAGTCAAAAAAGGTGCATGCTACCTTGTGGACTTATCTCTTTGATTTTATGATTTTTTTTTTTTACTGACTGCCTGGAGCATGAATGTCTCTGTACTTCTGGCGCTGAGACGCCGTACATTCTAGTCTCAGTTTCTGCAGGTGCAGAGTCATTTGTAGCTCTACTCCCCTGCCTCTTCCCTCCTTCTCCTCAGTCACATAGTGTATTGTTTTATGTGAACACATTCACAAAATACAAAGCCTTCTGTGAATGGGCAGCAGAGAGGAGGCATGGGCAGAGCTGCTGCTGTATGAGAAGGCAGTGCCTGTCCTGCCAGAGCGCCAGGAGTTTAGCTATAGTTGTATTCCCGGCTCTCAGTAAAAACGGTCAGATGTAAATTAAAGACATAAGTCCATGCACCTCGCTGGACTTAACCCATAGTAAAGCTGTCAGATGTACTGTAAATGAAAGATACGTCCACGGGGTGGCATGCAGCATGTTGGACTTAAAGCATAGTAAGACGGCAGATTTTAAAAAGTAGCTGAATTCCTGGAGTACAAAGCCTTCTGTGACTGGGCAGCAGAGAAGAGGGACGGGTAGAGCTGCTGCTGTTTGAGAAGGCAGTATCACTTCTGTCAGAGCACCGGGAGTATAGTTATAGCTGTACTCCTGGCGCTCAGTAAAACTATCAGATATAAATTAAAGAGATAAGTTGGACTTAACCTATAGTAAGCCAGCAGGTTTTAGCTGAATTCCTGGAGTACAAAGCCTTCTGTGAATGGGTAGCAGAGAGGAGAGACGGGCAAAGCTGCTGCTGTATGAGAAGGCAGTATCTCTCCTTTTGGAGCACCGGGAGTATAGCTATAGCTGTACTCCTTGTGCTCAGTAAAACTGTCAGATGTAAATTAAAGCGATATGTCAAGGCACCTCATTGGACTTAACCCATAGTAAGCCAGCAGATTTTATAAAGTGGCTGAATTCCTGTAGTTTAGCTTTAAGCCGCGAAGGCAGCTGGAAGGGTGCATGCTTATATGCTTATGCCGCAGCCGCAAAGCACCCCCCCCCCTGTTGTGTTCGGCAGGCAGCACTGTGAAATGCCTTTTTGAAAAGCGTTCTGTGGTGCTGCAGCGATCGCCAACCGTGTAAACTTTAAGGTAACATCTATATAAATTTCACATTTGACTCCCAGTCATCTCGCCGCACACCAAGAAATCCCCCATTGTTTCTTCTGTTAATACGATCTACTTTTGTGTTAGGCAATGAGAAAATTCTGCCGCTGTGTACTTAGGAAATGGAGAATGGATCTGGTATTTGTGTTGTTAAGTACCAGCTGTGAACAATTTTCCTTGATGAAAAGCTAATGAATTTTGAAAGAACTACTCTTGCTAAAAAAAAAAAAAAAAAAAAAAAAAAGAGAAAACGAACATTTTTCAAGGCTCAACTAGTAAAAGGCAGCGGGACATTAATGCCCCAGTGCAGGCGATCCAGAATTTCTCTCAGCTGCACCTCGTCTGATAGCGCACTTGAGTCATCTTCTTTATTTCAGATATTCTTGGCCATTCTGTAGAGCACAAAGCCCAATTCATATTCTCATAATAGAAGCGATGACCCCGTTTTCAGGGACATGAAAGGCAGACACAAAGGAAAAGAGACGCTGAACCGAAAACCTAAAGACTATATTATTGTAAAGAGCTGCCACAAGACTTTGATCCGTGATTGGGTCCGGCGTGAACTTTCTCTGCCGAAAGGTATTACCCAGCAGGCGCCCATGATGTCTGATTAAGCTGCGGGTTCGAAAATAGTGGCTGTGTCTGATCATGGGAAATTTTAGGTCGTAGGGGGGGGTGAAGTTTTTTGGGATTAAAGGAAACCAGTGCTGTGAGAACTGCATAAGCTGTAGTTGCTGACAACTCCTGAATGCTGGTTGTCCACCAGTGACCTGGAACAAGTATCTTGATATGGAGCTGTGAGGAAAATGTTTGGAGGCATTGCATTAAAGCAACAGACGGTAAACCCAAAGAATATTACTTATACAAGGTGGTATCAAAAAGTTTTGAGACTAGTTTTGTAACACGCCAACAGGTGGCAGCACAAGGCTGCACACACAGTCACAGGAAACACTGACCTTCATAAGTCCGTGTGCCAAAAGACATTGTCCTGTGTACATCGGGAGCTGTGTCAGGGCTGGCTTAACCCTTCCTCCTCTGGGCTGGCCGCTCAGCTGTTGGCTAATTGCCAGCTCTCTTCTCTTTCCACAGTTACCAGCTGTTCCTGATTATGCTTGTCTGAACTGCCTATTTAAAGCCTTCCAGCTCACTCTTTCCTTTGCCTTAAAGTTGGTCACATCACAAGGAACCATCTCCTGCTGTTTGTTTCAAGACTGGCTTGCTGACATCCCTCCTGGCTTCTTATCCTGCTTGCAGTTGCTCTCCTTGGATCCCTGGCTTCTGGCCTGGCTGATTACCCGATCTGGTTTATGAACTTTGGACTGGCTGACTACCCGATCTGGCTACTGACTACGCTTGACTACGCTTTTTCCTATTTACCTTTTTTATTTTTATTAATAAACAAGTGTGATTTGATTGTACTTCTGTCTCAGTCTGTTTCATGGTTTCTTACACTGTGCAACTGGTGCTATTCTGACCACGTGCGTTACCACGTCTGCTATTTCATCATGGACAGCAAGTTAGAACAAAGAGCAAACGTGAAATTCTGAGTGAAACTGGGCAAACCCACCATAGAGTTGTTTGACATGATTCAGCAAGTTTACGGAGTTCACAAGTTCAAGGTTTTTTGAGTGGCACCCACGCTTCAAGAGCAGAAGAACATCACTGAAAGATGATGAGAGATCAGGAAGACCTTCAACAAGCTGAACCCCCAAAAATGTTGAAACCATTCGGCAACTTGCGCTTGACACACTTCGAAAAGAGGACTTCTGGGACACATTCCAGAAGTGGCAGGAATGCTGGGAGCTTTCTGTGCAGAGGGACTATTTTGAAGGTTATAATGTGTAAATGTAGATGAAGTACTTTCTTGTAAACAGAGCTAGTCTCAAAACTTTTATAACCACTCCAACAGGAGACATCACCCAGGACCTTAGAGGTCATGGACCTTCAAGGAAATGTATTTTAAGATGGAGATTAAAGAAGCAGAGGCCACTTTATGGTTTTGCTGTGGGGTCCTGGCACACATACCCTATATAGTATATGTTTGTGGACATCTGACCAGACCAGGTACCCTAAAGTGTAACACTTGTATCTTCCAAATAACCACCCAAGCAGGAGACTTCTTCACCTAAATCCTCAGAGGTCTTGGACCTTCAAGCGGAGGGCCACTTTATGGTTTTGCTTTATGGTCCCGGGACACATAGCCTATACGGTGTGTGTATACATTTGTGGACATCTGACCATCACGCCAGGCACCCTAAAGAGTAACACTTGTATTTTCTAAATGGGCACCCAAACAGGAGACTTCACCCAAGACCTCAGAGGTCTTAAGCCCCATACACACGGTCAGATTTTCTGCTGATTTTTGTCTTCCGATTTACCAAAACCATATAATATAAGGTCAAACCTTAGGAGTTTCAATTTGTATGCAATCAGGCAGGCCCTTCTACTACATGGTTTTGTTAAACCTGGAGACAAAAATCAGCAGAAAATCTGATAGTGTGTATGGGGCTTTAGACATTTTGAGGACATTTCTTTCAAGCTGGAGATGATAGACGTGTGGGACACTTTATGGTTTTGCTATGGGGTCCCGACATACATGCCTTATATGGTATGTGTGTTTATAGGTTTGTGGACATCTGACCATCACATGAGGCATTCTAAGGAATAAGCTTATCTTCCAACTACCGACCCCCAACAGAAGACTTCACCCAAGACATCAGAGGTCTTGGACCTTCGAGGAAATTTCTTTTAAAATGGAAATGAAAGAAGCAGGGGCCACTTTTATGGTTTTGCTATGGGAGCCCAGCACACATAACCTATATGATATGTGTACATCTGACCAACACAAAGCACCCTAAAGAGTAACACTTGTATCTTCCAAAACTTATCCCAACAGGAAACTTCACCCAAGATCTCAGAGACATTAGTAAAGCCGCTCCAGGTGAACAATCGGCAAACCACCTACTACAGAACCAAAGTGAAGGTGCTAGCACAGCTCATCTGTAGAAGCACTGGCAAAAGAAGTCCAGAATTTACTGCACTTCTTCAAACCTTTATTACATCTTCTTATAACAACATCATGGACAGGATACAGTAAACGTTAACGTGTTTCTCATTACAGTTAGCACTTACTCATAACCTCCTATACCAAGGAGACACCAACGCATATATACTCTTCACGTCAAAGTTCATTGTACTATTTAGAGGGCTCCTCCCATCCCTCTCAATGGTGGAGTGTGTAGGGAACCCGACCAAAGGTAACACGACCTTTAGAACCCATACACTATGTAATCACATTTTCCCATTTCGGTCCAAAAAGTCCTAAAGATCTGCCCACACAATCCACATGGTGACCAAGGTGCCCACACAATCCACATGGTGACCAAGGACTAATGTATCTGTATATAATATAGCCCCTAAAGAAAGATGTCCAAAAAATGGGCCAGAGAATGGGAGCAGATCTATCTATGGAAAAATAGGACAGGGACACTCATGGTGAAGCTTCCCATGTATCCTACACTGGAGTAGGGGATGCTGGTGATAACTGTTCCCGATGGTATAAAATCTCACTGACCACAGCTTGGACCTTTAAAGGAAATTTCTTTTAAGTAACACTTTTTGTATCTTCCAATTAACCACCCCATCAGAAGGCTTCACCCAAGACCTCAGAGGTCTCGAACCTTTGAGGAAATGTTATTTTAAGATGACCATTATTGAAGTGGAGGGGCCACATACCCTATATGTTGTGTATACATTGGTGGACAACTGACCATCACACCTATTATATGCTCAAATGTTTGTGGACACCCCTCCAAATTGAGTTCAAATGTTAATGGTACAGTGCTCCAAGACCTTTTAGCCCACGTACACACGGTCGGAGATTTTGGCAACCAAATCCGTCGGATTTTGGCCATCGGATTTAGTCCGACGGATTGTGTCCGAAACTGTTGCATACACACGGTCGGGTCAAGTTGGCGAAAAATCCGATCTTTCAGAACGTGATGACGTAATTTCGTTACGATGGGACTACATTCAGGCTAGTAGCCAATAGCTTTGATGTAGGAATTTGATCTGAGCATGCGTGGCACTTGGTCCTATGAAAATGCTCTACACATGATCGGATTAGGTCTGTCCGGCCCAGTTGGTTGGGAAATATTTCCAACATGTTGGAAAATTGGGTCGGACGGAGATTCGGACGGAATCAGTCCGATGCAGACCACACACAGTCGGATTATCTGACGACACGGTCCGATGAAACTCATTCCGACAGATTCTTCAACCGTGTGTACAAGGGCTTAGACAACTGTGTTCTTTCAACCTTGTGGTAACCGTTTGAATGTGCTCATAGCTATGCCCTTCTGGGTACATACCTTATGGGGAAAAACAAGGAAGTTTCTTGTAAAGGGTACTGTTAAATGCTATATCATACAAATACATTTTAGATGATTGTGCTCTTCTAACTTTGTGGTAAGTTTGGTCAAGACCCTTTTCTGGTCCAGCATGTCTTTGCCTCTGTGCACAAAGCCAGCTCCATAAAGACATGGTTTGATGAGTTTGGTGTGGAGCAACTTGAGTGGCCTGCACAGAGCCCTGACCTCAACCCTACTAAACACCTTTGGGATGAACTGGAACACCATAGGTGAGCCAGGTCTTCTTATCCAGCATCGCACCTGACCTCGCTATAGTAAATGACCAAAAAGATTGTGGACACCTGACCATCACCCCTACATGAGCTTGTTGGACATCTGGTTTCAAAACCATAGGCAATAATATGGAGTTACCCCTTCCCCTCAATTCCCAGAGACGTCCTGCAAGGGGAAGGGGTAACTCCATATTATTGCCTATGGTTTTGAAACCAGATGTCCAACAAGCTCATGTAGGGGCGATGGTCAGGTGTCCAGAGGCGGCTCTTTAATTAGGCAAATTAGGCGATTGCCTTAGGCCTCGCCCTCATAAGGGCCTCGCGGGCCGCGATCACCTAATTTGCCTGACTGTGTGGGACCCGGGAGTGCACCGGTTAGTGTGCGCAAGCAAGCCGGCTGCCTGTAGCGAGATGAGCGAGCGGGCAGGAGCTGCACATAGACGCCGGCACCATGCCGCCTGTCTGAGCTGATGATGAGCCTCTGCGGACGAGTTAGATGACATCATCTCGGCTCAGTCAGGCTGCATCCATTAATAGGCTCCACCGCTGCGGCGCCATCCTCCTAGCCTTTCCCCCAGTCGTCGACCCCAGTGCATAGTGGGAGTTGTAGTTCACAGCACAGACAACAGACTTGGCCCTCTGGTGCCTTTGCTCTGCAGAGACTACAACTCCCAGATTGCACTGCATGAGGGAGCTCAAAGACAACATCACCTGTCACCGGCTTCTCATGCTGCCTTGCCTTTAGTAGTATAGGGGACCGACGAGCAGGTACAGTACATCATCATGCTGAGTGTACATTACCCTGTCTTTTTATGGTCTCATGGCCAGTACCCGGTCTGTCTCTGTCTGTCTCAGGTCTGCCTCTGTCTCACGGTCTGTCTCACAGTCTGTCTCATGGTTTGTCTCACGGTCTGACTCACAGTCTGTCTCTGTCTCACGGTCTGTCTCTGTCTCACAGTCTGTCTCTGGTCTGTCTCTGTCTCACGGTCTGTCTCTGTCTCACGGTCTGTCTCTGTCTCACGGTCTGTCTCTGTCTCACGGTCTGTCTCTGTCTCACGGTCTGTCTCTGGTCTGTCTCTGTCTCACGGTCTGTCTCTGGTCTGTCTCTGTCTCACGGTCTGTCTCTGTCTCACGGTCTGTCTCTGGTCTGTCTCTGTCTCACGGTCTGTCTCTATCTCACGGTCTGTCTCTGTCTCACGGTCTGTCTCTGTCTCACGGTCTGTCTCTGTCTCACGGTCTGTCTCTGTCTCTGGTGTGTCTCTGTCTCTGGTGTGTCTCTGGTGTGTCCTAGGTCTCACTTTGTCTCGTGGTCTGTCCTAGGTCTCACTCTCTGTCTCATGGTTCTCTGTTTCAGTGCTGTGTCTTGGCCTAGGCCGACAAGGCCCAGGCCTAGGGCGGCACTTTGCAATGGCGGTAAAAAAGCAGCTTGCATGAAAAAAAAAGCCCCCCTGACCCATCCTCCCAAGTCCCAGCTCCAACGGCCGCCTCCTGCACAAATACTGCCCCATGTAGGCGGCTTGCTGTATGTAGCGCTGCACTTGTAAATATTATGGCCGTGCTTGGCCAGGGGGACTGGTACCACCATAAGCGGCAGGTGACTCTCCAGACCGGCTGCATGTAATTTGTCCCCTGGCAGCATTTGATGGGTCACAGACGGTGGCAGCATTTGATGGGGCACAGACGGTGGCAGCATTTGATGGGTCACAGACGGTGGCAGCATTTGATGGGGCACAGACGGTGGCAGCATTTGATGGGGCACAGACGGTGGCAGCATTTGATGGGCACAGTGGCACTGCAATTGATGTTTTTTTCAGTTTTTTCCAAACATTTTGAGCATCAGCCGCCACTGGGTGGGATCATCATTGTGCCACTTCTCCTTTCTTGTTGAATGACAGGCTGAGGGTATGTACATTCCAGTGTGGGCTTTGAGGAAAGCCGTTGAATGAGGCTGGCTGTCGTTCAAACTGGAGGGCTCTCTTGTATCATTGTCTGCGCACAGTCTCTGACCGTCTCCTGTATCATTGTCTGCGCACAGTCTCTGACCGTCTCCTGTATCATTGTCTGCGCACAGTCTCTGACCGTCTCCTGTATCATTGTCTGCGCACAGTCTCTGACTGTCTCCTGTATCATTGTCTGCGCACAGTCTCTGACCGTCTCCTGTATCATTGTCTGCGCACAGTCTCTGACCGTCTCCTGTATCATTGTCTGCGCACAGTCTCTGACTGTCTCCTGTATCATTGTCTGCGCACAGTCTCTGACCGTCTCCTGTATCATTGTCCGCGCACAGTCTCTGACTATCTCCTGCATCTTTGTGATTGTCTGTCAGCACCCTGTCCATGGCTCAAGTGTGTGTGTTTTATATATATATATATATATCCTATGTTTAATGATATTTGATTAAAGAATAAGGCCTCATGCACACGAGACGCAGATGAAACCTCTGTTAAAAAAAAGCTGAAACGCGCGTTTAGAAACGCGCGTTTTTCTGCGTTTGCATGCCGCGTTTAGACGCGTTTGCGTTTAAACGCGTTTATAAAGATAACATCATGTAGACCCTCCCCAAGCTCTCAAAGCATTTTTTTAAACTATTTCTGCTATTTTGATCAGAGTGAGCAGCAGCAGCATAGAGAGCAGTTGTACACTTGCATTTGCCGTGTCACTTGCCACGGCACCTGCCACAAGTTGTGGATTGTCCACTTGCCACGTCACTTGCCACAAGTTGGGGATTGTCCACTTGCCACATCACCTGCCACGTCACCTGCCACAAATTGTGGATTGTCCACTTGCCACGTCACTTGCCACATCACCTGCCACGTCACTTGCCACGAGATGTGGATTGTCCACTTTCCACGTCATCTGCCATGCCACCTGCCACAAGCTGTGGATTGTCCACTTGCCACGTCACCAGCCACATCACCTGCCACAAGTTGTGGATTGTCCACTTGCCACGTGACTTGCCACATCACCTGCCACGTCACTTGCCACATCACCTGCCACAAGTTGTGGATTGTCTACTTGCCGCGTCACTTGCCACATCACCTGCCACGTCACTTGCCACGTCACCTGCCACAAGTTGTGGATTGTTCACTTGCCACATCACCTGCCACGTCACCTGCCACAAGTTGTGGATTGTCCACTTGCCACGTCACTTGCCACATCACCTGCCATGTCACTTGCCACGAGATGTGGATTGTCCACTTGCCATGTCACTTGCCACGTCACCTGCCACGTCACTTGCCACGTCAGCTGCCACGTCACTTGCCACAAGATGTGGATTGTCCACTTGTCACATCACCTGCCACATCACTTGCCACATCACCTGCCACGTCACCTGCCACAAGTTGTGGATTGTCCACTTGCCACGTCACTTGCCACATCACCTGCCACGTCACTTGCCACAAGATGTGGATTGTCCACTTTCCACGTCACCTGCCATGCCATCTGCCACAAGTTGTGGATTGTCCACTTACCACGTCACCAGCCACATCACCTGCCACAAGTTGTGGATTGTCCACTTGCCACACCACTTTCCACGTCACCTGCCACGTCACCTGCCACAAGATGTGGATTGTCCACTTGCCACGTCACCAGCCACATCACCTGCCACAAGTTGTGGATTGTCTACTTGCCACGTCCCTTGCCACCTCCCCTGCCACGTCACCTGCCACAAGTGGATTGTCCACTTGCCACATCACTTGCCACATCACCTGCCACAAGTTGTGGATTGTCCACTTGCCACGTCACCTGACACAAGTTGTGGATTGTCCACTCGCCACGTCACTTGCCACATCACCTGCCACAAGTGGATTGTCCACTTGCCACGTCACTTGCCACGTCCCCTGCCACAAGTGGATTGTCCACTTTCCACGTCACTTGCCACGTCACCTGCCACAAGTTATGGATTGTCCACTTGCCACGTCACATGCCAGTCACCTGCCACAAGTTGTTGATTTTCCACTTGCCGCGTCACCTGCCAAGTCACTTGCCGCGTCACCTGCCAGGTCACTTGCCACGTCACCTGCCACAAGTTGTGGATTGTCCACTTTCCACATCACTTGCCACTTCACCTGCCACGTCACTTGCCACAAGTTGTGGATTGTCCACTTGCCACATCACTTGCCACCTGCCATGTCACTTGCCACAAGTTGTGGATTGTCCACTTGCCACATCACTTGCCACAAGTTGTGAATTGTCCACTTGCAATTGCAATTGTTTAAAATATTTTTCTAATGGTTTTTCATCATTTGCAATCATTTTTGAGATTTTTAATGTAAAAAAAAGGTCACCTTTAAAAACGCATATAAACGCAAACGCGGCTAAACGCGGGTGCCGCGTTTAGCCGCGTTTTGCGTCTGAAACGCAGAAATTTTTGTTTCTGAACGCATTTTTTTGCTTCTGGAAAAACGAGATTAAACGCAACTGCATATAAACGGAAAAAAACGAGACTGTGTGCATGGACACATAGGATAACATTGAATGAGTTCAGGTGCAGTTGAAAAAACTGTCCAACTGCATCTGAACGCGCGTTTAACTGCGTCTCGTGTGCATGAGGCCTAATTGGTCCGTGAAAATGATATAAACTGAGTTCATAGGATTTAAGGCTGTTAATATATGCATTTTTGCAGTTCATTTTTAAAACCTATATTATTTTTCCCATTATGGGCGTGAGTGGGGCCTTGTGCCTAAGTTTTGCCTAAGGCCTCGCAAAGTCTAGAGCCGCCTCTGCAGGTGTCCACAATCTTTTTGGTAATTTACTATAGTAGCCGTCATTAAATGGCGGCCCGCAGTCCGAGTCCGGACCGAGCATCGCTTTTGCCCGGACCGCCATGCCGCCAGTGTAGTAAATGACAGCAGCAATCACTGGTTTGCTGGGGCCGCGGGTTTCCCCAGCAACCAGTGACGCTGCGCGCATGCGCCCGCCCCCTGCTTCTGGTCGCGTCTCTCAGAGCTGAAGAGACACTCACGGGCAGTAGGGGTGTGACGTCACGTGCGTGCCCCGCCCCCCTGCTGCCCGCGGTTTCCGATTCCCGGGTCCTGGATCTCATTGCGAGGCAGCTTCAGTTGTGCCCACCCTCCTGCAGTTAAGGTATGTGGGCACATTAGTCATCTATAAATAAGAACGTTTTTACTGTGCACACTGTTGGGCATATTTTAAGGGGCACACTAGTATACTGTTGGGCATATTTTAAGGGGCACACTGGTATATTTTTAATATGCACAATGCTGGGCTTTTTTTTTTTGTAAGGGGCACGCTGATGGGTATATTTTTTATGTGCACACTGATGGACATGTTTTGTTAAGGTGCCTCTTAACAAAATATGCCCATCAGTGTGCACATTAAAAATATACCCATCAGCGTGCCCCTTAAAATAAAATGTGCCCATCAGAGTGCCCTTTAACATAACATTTTCCCATCAGCGTGTCCCTTAACATAAAATAAGGGTCACGCTGATGGGCACCTTTTATGTTAAGAGGTAATCCGATGGACACATTTTTTTTTTACGGGGCACGCTGATGGGTATATTTTTAATGTGCACATCGATGGGCATATTTTGTTAAGGGGCATGCAGATGGGTACAGCAAAATGTGCCCTACAAAATATGCCCATCAATGTGCACATTAAAAATATACCCATCAGCATGCCCCTTAAAATAAAATTTGTCCATCAGAATGCCTCCTAACATAATAGGTGCCCATCAGTGTGACCCTTATTTTATGTTAAGGGGCACGCTGATGGTCAGATTTTATGTTAAGAGCAACACTGATGGGTACATTTTATATTAAAAGGGGCACTTTGATGGGCAAATTTTAAGTTAAGGGGCACGTTTTGTTGTGTCCATCAGAGTGCCCCTTAAGCATGACACTTATTTTATGTTAAGGGAAATCCTGATGTGCACATTTTATGTTAAGGGGCACTGTGGTGGGGACACCTGATGTAAAGGGGCACTGTGGTGGGGACACCTGATGTAAAGGGGCACTGTGGTGGGGACACCTGATGTAAAGGGGCACTGTGGTGGGGACACCTGATGTAAAGGGGCACTGTGGTGGGGACACCTGATGTAAAGGGGCACTGTGGTGGGGACACCTGATGTAAAGGGGCACTGTGGTGGGGACACCTGATGTAAAGGGGCACTGTGGTGGGGACACCTGATGTAAAGGGGCACTGTGGTGGGGACACCCGATTTAAAGGTGCACTGTGGTGGGGGTACGCTGATGGGCATATTTTATTTTAAAAGCAACACTGATGGGCACATTTTAAGTTAAGAGGCACGTTTGGTTGTGTCCATCAGAGTGCCCCTTAATATAAAATGTGCCCATCAGCGTGACTCTGATTTTATGTTAAGGTACACCCTGATGTGCACATTTTATGTTAAGGGGGACTCTGATGGGGACATCTGATGTAAGGGGACACTCTGACAGGAATGTCTGATGTAAAGGGGCACTGTGATGGGGACACCCGATGTAAAGGGGCACTGTGATGGGGACACCCGATGTAAATGGGCACTGTGATGTGGACACCCGATGTAAATGGGCACTGTGATGGGGACACCCGATGTAAATGGGCACTGTGATGAGGACACCCGATGTAAATGGGCACTGTGATGTGGACACCCGATGTAAATGGGCACTGTGATGGGGACACCCGATGTAAATGGGCACTGTGATGAGGACACCCGATGTAAATGGGCACTGTGATGTGGACACCCGATGTAAATGGGCACTGTGATGGGGACACCCGATGTAAATGGGCACTGTGATGAGGACACCCGATGTAAATGGGCACTGTGATGGGGACACCCGATGTAAATGGGCACTGTGATGGGGACACCCGATGTAAATGGGCACTGTGATGGGGACACCCGATGTAAAGGGGCACTGTGATGGGGACACCCGATGTAAAGGGGCACTGTGATGGGGACACCCGATGTAAAGGGGCACTGTGATGGGGACACCTGATGTAAAGGGGCACTGTGATGGGGACACCTGATGTAAAGGGGCACTGTGATGGGTACACCTGATGTAAAGGGGCACTGTGATGGGTACACCTGATGTAAAGGGGCACTGTGATGGGTACACCTGATTTAAAGAAGCACTGTGATGGGGACACCTGATGTAAAGGGGCACTGTAATGGGGACACCTGATGTAAAGGGGCACTGTGATGGGGACACCTGATGTAAAGGGGCACTGTAATGGGGACACCTGATGTAAAGGGGCACTGTAATGGGGACACCTGATGTAAAGGGGCACTGTAATGGGGACACCTGATGTAAAGGGGCACTGTGATGGGGACACCTGGTTTAAAGAAGCACTGTGATGGGGACACCTGATGTAAAGGGGCACTGTAATGGGGACACCTGATGTAAAGGGGCACTGTGATGGGGACACCTGATGTAAAGGGGCACTGTAATGGGGACACCTGATGTAAAGGGGCACTGTGATGGGGACACCTGATGTAAAGGGGCACTGTAATGGGGACACCAGATTTAACTTTATCTGGGGACACTAGATGTAACTTGACAATAAATATTGTTGAAATGCTAAGGAAATTGTACATTTCTCATGTTTTTGATAGATATACAGTGACTACAATATTTCTGAGTCATAGCACAGACTTGAGATTCGGACCTCGGCCCAAACAAAATTTTGGCGATCGGACCTCCTTGAATTTTAATTCATTACCCCTGTACTATAGTGAAGTTGGCCCTGGCTAGAATTAACAGTTTACTGACTGGTTTTAATTTTTTTTTTTTTTTTTTTTTTTTAACCTGGTTTTATTTTTTGATTGAGGTTCAGTGCAAAAATACTCTGACTGCTTCAATTACTCTTAAAGTACAACAAAAGGATCCTATTTGACTGTCTACACAAGTTAGATGCACAAGCCTCATGAAGTAAACAAAAATGTTCTTTACCTTCCCGACTGTATTAAATCTTCTATTTGTGTCTTGCATGCTCCGACTCCCAGCCTCTGCAGCTCATAGTTGCAGGATTTCAACAGCAGAGGCAGTGCTTTCAATTTAGAAAAGGGCAGGACTACACCTGTGTTCACCCCCGGAAGGGCCGCTGCTTTGTCCCAGGTTTCTTTCCCACTAATGCAGCACCAGCAGCCAGGCACACAGCAACATTCACTCTTTTGGCTCAATGGAACAGTCCAGGGTTGCCTTTTTCTGTATTTATTGCTGAACAACTTGGAATAGAGTACCAGGAGCTGTGGAATAATCCAGAGCGCTGAACCATAATAGGAAGACACTTCTTAGCCCTTGTACACACGGTCGGACATTCCGACAACAAAATCCGTCGGATTTTGTCCGAAACTTGTGTTGCATACACACGGTCGGGCAAAGTTGTCGGAAAATGTGATCGTTCGTAACGTGATGACGCGATTTAGTTACGACGGGACTACGTTCAGGCTAGTTGCCAATAGCTTTGGTCTAGGAATTGGATCTGAGCATGCGTGGCACTTTGTCTGATCCGAATTCTGTACGTCCGATCGGATTATGTTGTCGGAAAGTTTTATAGCCCAGCTCTAAAACTTTGTCGGTCGGATATTCCGATGGAAACAGTCCGATGGAGCCCACACACAATCGGATTATCCGAAAACACGGTCCGATTGGACATTTTCCCGTTGGAATGTCCAACCGTGTGTACAAGGGCTTACTCTGCGGCTTCTTTGAACAGTCCTTTTGACAAGAGCTCAGGAAATGAAGAGCACTGGGACAACATGCAAG
>NW_027507785.1:320747451-320812451 GCF_037356315.1 Lithobates pipiens
ATCGGCTCTCGAAGGTAGTGTACACACGTCCTGAAAATGGTACGATTCTTCCACGGACGGCGGTTTTCGTGCGATATTCGGATCGTGTGTACGGGCCATTAAGATGAAGCAAAATTATACTCGGATTCTGAAAAGGAGTTCTTCTTTAATTACTTTGTTATTGTCTCTGTGAATTCTGCTTTTCGCCGCCTCCGTCTTGTACGGGTTTCATTCCTCTCCCCGTAATTGCCTGGATGGAACAATTTTCTCTTGTGCCAGCTTCTGTTTTGGAAGCGCAGATACCTGTTGTGCCTTTCACCGGTCACCAGAGGGGGCCACTCCGAGCCCATCAGGTGGGGAGGCGAATGGAGACCTCATTTGTGGACAGTGTGCAAATAAGGTTTCTGGGTTGTTTTATACCTGTTGGCGTACAAAGAGCTTTTTTTTTTTTTTTTCATTAAAACCATGCAAGAGTGTACTCTGCTTAAGTGCAGCACAGCATGAAACGCGTTAAAGTTCACCGTCCGAGGTTTATATATATATATATATACACTGTGATGGAATAAAAAGTGGAAGGGTGATTCATCTGCCTTCATAGATCATTGCTTTTAATCACCAGCACAGGCTGGTAAAAATACAGCCAGCGCGTTCCTAGATCCCAGCCCGGCCCCTCTAGGAGGAGATTGTGCAAGAATATGCTTTTAAAGCGGGAGTCCGCCGTTTTTTTTTTTTTTTAAAGCCAGCAGCTACAAATACAGCAGCTGCTGACTTTTAAAATAAGGACACTTGCCCGCCCAGTGCGCCCGCGATGTCGGCACCCTAAGCCGATCTCTCGATCGTCGCTCGGGTGCTGCCGCCGCCATTTTGGGTATGGGAATCAGGTAATGGAGCCTTTCGGCTTCATTTCCCGGTTCCCTACTGCGCATGCGTGAGTCGCGCTGCGCAATAAGGATGGACCCGCTGCCTCTGGGATCTGTGTGTTTCCCAGCAGGCAGTGGGGGACTTTCGGAAAGGGGCGTAGATCTACGCCCCTTTCCGCAGAGAGCTATCCCGGAAGTGGGTGCAGATACCTGTACTGTACAGGTACCTGCACCCCCCTCCCCCCCTGAAAGGTGCCAATTGTGGCGCCGGAGGGGGGGGGGGGGGGATGAGCGGAAGGTCCACTTTAAGGAAAATTCAACAAATTCTACACAAGCCATTTATTCTTTTGCGCATATCTCCAGGGAAAGTAAAAATCCACTCTTGCAGTGAGGCTGACCTTGCACTGAAAGTGTTATGCCCCATACACACGGTCGGACATTCCAACCACAAAATCCGCCAGATTTTTTCTGACGGATTTTGGCCGAAACTTATATTTGCATACACACGGTCGCACAAAATTGTCAGAAAATCCGCTCGTTCGGAACCAGGTGACGTACAAAACGTACGACGGGGCTACGTAGAGGCCAGTAGCCAATAGCTTTCGTCTCCAAATTTTTTTCTGAGCATGCGTGCCACTTTGTTGCATCGGAATTCTCTACACACGATCGGAAAAAGTCTGATCGGATTTTGTTGGCGGAAAATTTTAGATCCAGCTCTCAAACATTTTCCGTCGGAAATTCCAACGGAAAAAGTCAGATGGCGCCCACACAGGATCGGATTTTCCGACAACATAATCCGATCTGACTTTTTCCGTCGGAATTTCTGACCCTGTGTATGGGGCATTACTAAACCCAGGACCAGTACTGGAACAAGATTCTCTATAGCCCAGAGTGAACATTCCAAATTGTACCCCCCCACAAGATGTATGAGCATTATGCACCCCCCCCCACCCCCGCAAACAATTGAGCACCAATCAGCATGCTTGCCTCCTAAGCATACATTTCCCCTTATCTCTTTCTAGCACAAATTCCCCCCCCCCCAGCTCAAATCCTCTTAATCTGCATATGCGCCCCGCACAATTCCCCCTGCCTTTCAAAAAAAAATTCCCCCTTCCTAGCACAAATCCTCTACCCCTCAAATTTTTCCCTCTGAGCACAAATTCCCCCCCCCCCTCCCAGCACAAATCAAGACATAAGAGGTCTTGGGCCTTTTGAGGAAATTTCTTTTAAGATGGAGATGAAAGAAGCAGGGGCCGCTTTATGGTTTTGCTATGGGATCCCAGCACACATGACCTATGTATGTGTACATCTGACCAACACAAAGCACCCTATACACACGACCAGACATTCCGACCACAAAATCCATCGGATTTTTTACGGCGGATCTTGGCCGAAACTGGTGTTGCGTACACACACGGTCGGACAAAGTTGTCGGGGAAAAAAAGATAATTCGGAACAAGGTGACGTTCATTGTGCACGACGGAACTATGTAGAGGCTAGTAGCCAATAGCTTTGGTCTCGTAATTTTAATCTGAGCATGCGTGGTACTTTGTCCGTCGGTATTCTCTACAAACGATCGGAAAAAGTCAGATCGGATTTTGTTGTCGGAAAATTTGAGATCCAGCTCTCAAAGTTTTTCTGTCAGAATTTCAGACGGAAAAAGTCAGATCGGATTTTCCGACAACGTAATCCGATCGGACCTTTTCCGTCTGAATTTCCGTTCACGTGTACAGGGCATAATGTCGTACACACGACCGGACTTTCCAGGAGAAAGGGTCCGACGGAATAATTTCATCGGATATTCCGATTTGTGTGTGGGCTTCATCTGGCTTTTTTTTTTTTTTTTTCTGACGGACCTAGAAATAGGAATTGATTCTGTCGGAAAGATGTTCTATCGGGAAAACCGTTCGTCTGTATGCTATTCCGACGGACCAAAACTACGCAAGGGCAGCTATTGGCTACTGGCTATTGAACTACCTTTTCTAGTCCCGTCGTACGTCATCACATTCTAAACGAGCAGACTTTGCTGTGATCGTGTGTAGGCAAGTCCGTTTCAGCGGAACTCAGTCGGAAAGACAGTCCGGTCGTGTGTACGCGGCATTACACTTGTATCTTCCAAAACCTACCCCAACAGGAAACTCCCCCCAAGAACTCAGAGACAATAGTAAAGCCACTCCAGGTGAACAATCACCAATCCACCTACTACAGAACCAAGGTGAAGGTGCTAGCACAGCTCGTCTGTAGATGCAGCACAACCCCCCCCCCCTCCCCCAACCATCCATCCTAGCACAAATTCCCCACCCCCACCATTTAATTGTTTTGAGTACAATGCCCCCATACCCTCCTTGCACATATCCTATTCCCTCATCCCTCCCCTCAACACCAATCCGCCCAGGGGGCAGCCGCTCCTCCTGCTCACCCCTTGTCCTGGCCCTGCATTCACTATATTTGCCCCCCCAATGGTACACAAAACATGGAAATTCAATTATTTCAGTAAATATAGACTGCTAAATGCCTTTTCTCATCAGCAGTCTGTGGCAGAGACTTTACTTAACACCCTACCGGCTACTAGGCCTAGTGAGAGGAGGTCTATCCGGGGGTTGTGAAAATCCAGCTGTGAATCGGTTATTCTCTGGATTTCTTCTATAAAAGATTTTCCATTTTTGCCAGTCCAAAGTACCTGAACTTCCTCCTAACCCTCTACCCTAAACTAAGAGACTCTGTTTCTACTTCAAATAAATAACCCAAAAGAAGATTCAGTGTCAGTTTCCACATTTCTTTGGCCCATCTACCAAGGGAACCCCTAGACGGAGACGAGGTCAAGAAGGTAACGGTAAGCCCAATAAAACCAGCAGCTCCTTTGAGGGTCAGTGCTACATGAGTAATCGGGAAAGTTTAGCTGCAGGGAGACCAAAGACAATACCGGCGATTGGTCCGTTGTCCTCTGCCTGCCCTTTTTGATCACATCTGCCATGGGTCAGGTGCTCTTTAACCGCTTGAGATCCGCGCTATAGCCGAATGACGGCTACAGCGCGGACCTGCTTTGCCGGGACTACGTCTATTGACGTCGTCCCGTGCACGAGCGGCCTGCGCGCCCCCGCTCTGTGATCAGCGAGTCTATGAGACTCGCCTGATCACGGATCGGAGCAAGGGGTCAAACCCGACCCCTTACCACATGATCAGCTGTCAGCCAATGACAGCTGATCATGTGACACAACAGAGCCGGTAATTGGCTATTTTTCCTCCTTGCGCTGACATCAGTCCCGATCACGGCCAGCTTATCAGTGCCCACCTGCCCCTTGCCACCCAAATAATAAAAAAGTGCCCCCCATCAGTGCCCACAGTGCCACCCTTCAGTGCCCACAGTGCCACCCATCAGTACCCACAGTGCCACCTATCAGTGCCCACAATCTGCCTCAACAACAGTGCTGCACCCCAGTGCCACATATCCGTGCCCATCAGTGTCATCTACCAGTGCCCATCAGTGCTGCCCATCAGATCCCATCAGTCCCATCTATCAGTGGTACCTATCAGTGCCCCTTAGTGCCACCCATCCGTGCCACCTATTAGTGCCACCCATCAGTGCCATCTTATCTTTGCCCATCAGTGCCGCCTTATCTGTGCCTATTAGTGCCGCCTTAACTGTACCTATCAGTGCCCACCAGTGCAGCCTATCAGTGGCCACCAGTGCCTCCTCATCAGTGCATTTCAATGAAGGAGAAAAATGACCTGTTTGCAAAATTTTATAACAAACTATTAAACATTATTTTTTATTTTTTTTATTTTGCATCTTTTTTTGTTTGTTTCGCAAAAAATAAAACTCCCAGCTGTAATTAAATACCACCAAAAGAAAGTTCTATTTGTGGGGAAAAAATTATAAAAATGTCATTTGGGTACAGTGTTGTATGCCCGCGCAATTGTCATTCAAAGTGCATCAGCGCTGAAAGCTGAAAATTGGTCTGGGCAGGAGGGGGGTTTAAGTGCCCAGTAAGCAAGAGGTTAATTCACAATGTACCAAAGCCAGTAAAAAACAACATATTCCACCACCTTGCTGAAGTCAAACCAAAAACATCTCAGGCTGGTACTAGGTTGGCGTATCTTATAATGTGGCCAGTGGGTGCGTTTTTGTTTTTTTCATAGCAGAGATGTCCTTTTTCGAGGTGCCTTGTTGACCATCGAGTGGGGCATATCGATTAAATTCATCACAAAGCTGTTTTCCTAGAAGAAATCTCCATCTATCCCCTGATATAAAGGTAAATAGATGTTCCTCGCCCTGGTGCCTGGTGTTCTTTTTAATTCAGCTGATCCACAAAAAAAACCCGAAGAGCTGATTATCTCTTACGCTCAATAAAATCCCTTATTTCTTTCCATTCTCTCTTGTCTGTATGGGGAAAAAATAAAAAATCCATCCCCTTTCTCAGCACTTTTTCCCAAAGGCAGCAAATCCCTCAATTTTAATTTCCTCTCTTCGATGATAAACTGATTTTGACAGGGGGCTGTGCGGCGTATATATATATATATCCTTTTCAGGGTCCTCCCCAGTTCAGAGGCGCCGGCGACACGGCCCCGCTCCCAACCGAGACCAGATATGAAATTTTCAAATAGAAGTGAGATTAAAAGGCCGGGAATATGCTGAGCTGTGTATTTCCAGATTGCACCTATCTCTCTCTCTCGTGTTACCTTTTTTTTTTTTTTTTTTGCAGGCGATTGAAGAGTTTAAGGAAGAGATGGTTCCCGAGACGGACAAGCGTTATCAGCAGGTTAAGACGATTGTCCGGCATCTTATCGCCTGTAACAGCGACGTGCCTGAGGTGGCCAAGATTGAGTGGACACTACATGTGGTGGACAAGCCGATCGTTAACGCTTTTGTGCTGCCGGTGAGATACACCCAATTGCCATTTGTAATCTCCGAGGGGGTTTGGGGGGGGCTCGATGTTTGTTTGATGTAGTGCTATGGAGAAATATAGGTCTGGACTACAAAATTGGTTTGGTTGTATGTTATGCCTCATGCACATGGGGCCATACAGTGTGTAGACCATGGGTCTTCAAACTATGGCCCTCCAGTTGTTCAGGAACTATAATTCCCATCATGCCTAGTCATGTCTGTGAATGTCAGAGTTTTACAATGCCTCATGGGATGTGTAGTTTTGCAACAGCTGGAGGGCCGTAGTTTGAGGATCCCTGGTGTAGACCAACCTTTCTTGAACCAGGGTTCCTCCAGAGGTTGCTAGGGGTTTCTTGAGCATAGAAGCAATTTCTGCCATTCAGATAAGATACCCATGAAGCCAACGATCTTTTTAGCTATCTGTAAGAGGAGGATTATTCCCACTGATCGTAAATGTAGGGAGCATTCTTCTCCTTGACCATCACGCTAATGTACAGTGCGCTGTAGATGCAGTAATTTTTATTGTGGGTTCCTTGAGACCAGAACAATATTTCAAGGGTTTTTCCATATTTAAAAGACTGAGAAAGGCTGGTGTAGAGTCAGTGTACTGGCATTCCCGGAATTAGCTGCCACCACTTACAGCCACCTCTTGAGATGCATTCGAACAGGCGGCTGTATACGCTTGTGAGCTAGGGGTTACATAAAGCACCCACATGCACCCCGACGCATGCTCCGAAAACACGCTATCTGAGTCTAGAGCAGCCTTTCTCAACCTTTTCAACATAAAGGAACCCTTGAAATAACTTTCCGGTCTCAGGGAACCCCTGCTAGAAATATATCTACAACTCATGATTAGTGTGATGGTCAGTGGGAAGAATGGTCCTTACACTTGTGGTCATTGGGAAGAATTACCCCCCTTACAGATGGATTAAAAAGATCAATGGTGTCAGTGGGAACTTATCTGAGAGGAAGAAATTGCTCATTGCTCAAAAAAAAACCCTAGCAACCTCTAAAGAGACCCTAGGGCAGGGGTCTCAAACTGGTGGCCCTCCAGCTGTTGAGAAACTACAAGTTCCATGAGGCATTGCAAGGCTGACAGTTACAAGCATGACTCCCGCAGGCAGAGGCATGATGGGACTTGTAGTTTTGCAACAGCTGGAGGGCCGCCAGTTTGAGACCCCTGCCCTAGGGTTTCACGGAAACCCTGTCTGAGAAACCATGGTTTACAGCAGTGGTCTTCAAACTGCGGCCCTGGGATGTGTCCCTTAGCTTGCCTCTATCTGGCCCTTTGGGGACTATTCCATCCACAACTGACACCAGTGATGGAACACCATTCCTCCCACTGACACTAATTAATAGGGCACCATTCCTCCAAATGATGAGGCACCGTTCCTGCCCCTGACACCAATAATGGGGCATCATTCCTCTCACTGACGCCAATGATGGAGCACCATTCCTCCCACCGATACCAATGATGGGGCACTATTCCTCCCATTGACACTAATTATGGGGCACTAGTCCTCCCACTGACACCAATTATGGGACACCATTCCTCCCACTGACACCAATGATGGGGCATTATTCCTCCCACTGATACCAACGATGGGGCGTCATTCCTCACACTGACACCAATGATGGGGCACCATTCCTCCCACTGACACCAATGATGGGGCACCATTCCACCCACTGTTACCAATGATGGAGAACCATTCCTCCCACTGACACCAATGATGAGGCACTATTCCTTCCACTGATACCAACAATGGGGCACTATTGCTCCCACTAAAACCAATGGTGGGGCATTTGAGGCTGGGGCATTTTCTACTCCCACTGGCCACAGTCCGGCCCTCCTAAGCTCTAAAGGACAGTAAACCGGCCCTTTGTTTAGAAGTTTGGAGACCCCTGGTCTAGAGCAGTGATGGTGAACCTTGGCACCCCAGATGTTTTGGAACTACATTTCCCATGATGCTCAACTACACTGCGGAGTGCATGAGCATCATGTGAAATGTAGTTCCAAAACACCTGGAGTGCCAAGGTTCGCCATCACTGGTCTAGCGCATACATCAGTGCACATGCAGGTGCTTTATGCAACCCCCAGCACACAACCACGTACAGCCAGGTCTTCTAATGCATCTCCAAGGGGTCCTGTACACCGCAGCAGCGGGTCCCGGGAATGCCATTACTCAGGCTCTGCACACTTTACTATCATGTTCATCATGAAGCCTTACTGTGTTAAGAGAACCAAGACTGTATAATCTATATGGTTAGGTGTTTGTAGACACCCAACAATCACACCTGAATTTGTTGGACCACCAGTCTAAAACCTTGGGCATTTAATATGGCGTTGAGTTAAGGTATACAAAACGCATTCCCCGGATCAATCAGTACAAAACAACAAGGTAAAGTACAATTAGAAAAATAAAAAACAAGAAGTAAACTCATAAACTGTCTGCTCGGTACCCCCGGATCGGAGTGAGGCAGCAACTTAGAATATTATTATTATTATTATAATAATACATGATTTCTATAGCAGCAAGAGTTTGCTCAGCGCTTTACAATGGGGTGGAAGGATAGTACAGTTCCAATACAGTAGAAATAGGAGGGCGCTGCTCATGGAGCTTACAGTCTAAAAGGAGCGGGAGGTGGTACAAAAGTTAATAGCTGCAGGGAGGATCTGATGGAGGTGACTCGGGTACAGTTCTTAGGTGGAGGTTGGGTAGGCTTCCCTGAATTAGTGGGTTATCAGGGATCTCCTAAAAACACAGTCAAGACCTAAATCACATTGAGAATCTGTGGCAAGACTTGAAAATCGCTGTTCACAGACGCTCTCCATCCAATCTGACAGAGCTTGAGATATTTTGCAAAGAAGAATGGGCAGAAATGTCCTCTCTAGATGTGCAAAGCTGGTAGAGACATCCCCAAAAAGACTTGCAGCTGTAATTACAGTGAAAGGCGGTTCTACAAAGTATTGACTCCGGGGGGCGCCATACAAATGTACCCCCCACACTTTTCACATATTTATTTGTAAAAACAAAAAAACGAAATTGAAAACCATTTATCATTTTCCTTCCACTTCACAATTATGTGCCACTTTGTGTTGGTCTATCACATAAAATCCCAATAAAATACATTTACGTTTTTGGTTGTAACATGACAACATGTGGGAAATTTCAAGGGGTATGAATACTTTTTCAAGTGTGCGTGTATTTATATATATTTATATATATATGTGTGTGTGTGTATGTATATGTATGTATGTATGTATTTGTGTGTGTGTGTGTGTGTGTGTGTGTGTGTGTATGTATATGTATGTGTATATATATATATATATATATATATATATATATATATATATATATATATTTCACCGATATCAGTATTTTACTGGTGAGTATGAAATGAGTCAAGTACTCACCGATACCTTTGCCATGTGATTTGAGCCTATACAAAATGACTGTGCTCAAATCGCATTGCAAAGAATCGCATGCAATATTAACAGGAATGTGGTGCAATACCTGTCTGCATTTTGTCTTCTTGTAAAGCCCCATACACACTATCAGATTTTCTGCTGATTTTTTCCATCAGATTTACCAAAACCATATAATATGAGGTCAAACCTTAGGGGTTTCAATGTGTATGCAATCAGGCAGGCCCTTGTACTACATGGTTTTGGTAAACCTGAAGGAAAAACTCAGCAGAAAATCTGATAGTGTGTATGGGGCTTAAGACAACTTCTTTTTGTCTGCAATTCCAAAGGATTAGCTGCTGTTTTTCTAGAGGAGTACCGGAGGTGTCATGTCTACCCCCTACACACCCAGCCCCCCCCCCCCCCACTATCCAATATTTCTTGGGTAGTTTCCACAACATACATGAGTATCTATTGAAAAATATTTTCACGCAAGATTCACGTTTCACTTCTGCTAATACTGGGTGACAGTTGTGTGAATCTTTGGGTGAAAACATTTCTGAATAGACCTCAGTAAGTAAGTGAATCCAAAACATCCATTCATTATTTTTTTTTTTTTTTTTTTCATTTTGGATGAAGCCGGGAAAGGTTTAAACCCCTGTCAGGTTTTTGTTGCTTGAAAAATAGATAATGACTCCAGTTGGGCTAAAATGGCAAACGGACAGCATGCTGCCATATATTGTGGGCAACAGTTTACAAGTACAGTAAAACCTTGGACTGCGAGCATAATTCGTTCCCGGGAAACACGCTTGTAATCCAAAGTACTTGCATATCAAAGCGAATTTTCCCATAAGAAATAATGGAAACTCAAATGATTCGTTCCACAACCATTTATTCATAGGTCCTTCGGTTTATAGTCCATATAAAAAGATTACAGCGATGTGACCAGGTTGTGTAAACATAAAATGTCCATCCACACATATAGAAAGATATTCTGTCTCTATCATTTATAATACACCTATGATAAAAAATGATAGACCCTTCATTTCTTTGTAAGTGGGCAAATGGTACCAAATCTGCAGGGGATCAAATATTAATTTTACCCACTGTATATAACGTGATTTAAATTGGGGTTCATTTTGCTCTGCTTGTAGTGTTGATGTAATATTTGGGTATGTTATATTTATAGAGATGGCGTGTTCTTTTTGCAGAACGGTCAGATGTTTGTGTTCACCGGTATGCTGGACGCAGTGGCGGACAACAACCAGCTTGCCTTCATTCTGAGTCATGAAATGGCGCACACTATTCTAGATCACACGGTGAGTACACAGAGTATACTTCAGTCCCCTCTCCCCCCTCCTCCCAAATCTGCCGCGGGTATACCCCTTTTATATACAGCGACCTGTCGGCCCACACTGGTCATTCGGTGATTTCCTGATTCAGAAGAGGTGAGAGTTTTGCGGTAATGCTGGTTCTGGGGCTGTGAAGCCGCCTGCATTCAGCACCTTTGTGTGCCACCACGTACACACGACCGGACTTTTTGACAGCATAGGTCCGACGGAACAAGTCCGTCGGACAATTCGATCGTGTGTGGGCTCCATTGGACCTTTGCTTGCCAAAAATCCGGCGGACTTTAGAAATAGAACATGTTTTAAATTTTCCCACCGGAACTCCGCCGGACCGAGAAATCCGTTCGTGTGTATGCTAGTCCGATGGACAAAAAACGACGCTAGGGCAGCTATTGGCTACTGGCTATGAACTTCCTTAGTCTAGTCCAGTCGTACGTCATCACGTTTGAATCCGTCGGACTTTGGTGTGATTGTGTGTGGCCAAGTCCGTTCGTTCAGAAAGTCTGTCGGAACTCCACCAAAAGTCAGTCGGAAAGACCGTTGGACCTAGTCCCTCAATGTCCGGTCGTGTGTATGTGGCATTAGACCCCGTTCACACTGGTACAGTGCGATTGTGCATCATGATTTCATGCCCGTGCGCTTTTTTTTTCTTTTTTTTCTGCAATTTTTTTTCCTGTGACTACTGCTACTACTACTAGTACTTTTACTACTACTAGTACTAGTACTTTTACTACTGCTACTACTACTAGTAGTAGTACTGCTATTACTGCTACTAGTACTGATACTTCTATTACTGCTACTAGTACTGACACTTCTATTACTGCTACTAGTACTGACACTTCTATTACTGCTACTAGTACTGATACTTCTATTACTGCTACTAGTACTGACACTTCTATTACTGCTACTAGTACTGACACTTCTATTACTGCTACTAGTACTGATACTTCTATTACTGCTACTAGTACTGACACTTCTATTACTGCTACTAGTACTGACACTTTTATTACTGCTACTAGTACTGATACTTCTATTACTGCTACTAGTACTGATACTTCTATTATTGCTACTAGTACTGACACTTCTATTACTGCTACTAGTACTGACACTTCTATTACTGCTACTAGTACTGACACTTCTATTACTGCTACTAGTACTGACACTTCTATTACTGCTACTAGTACTACTATCACTATTACTAATTATTATGATCAAGAGGTTACCAAATCGTTTTTAGCACCACATCCCAAAATTAGGTAAAAAAATGCATGGAGATAGGGACTTTATAGGTGCAAATAGTTAGGAAGAAATGTAAAATATATATAAAAAAAAAAATATTCCTTTATTTTAAGAAGCACAATAAGAATTCATTTATAAAAAAAAGAAAATACAGATTAAGGCTAAGGCAAATAATTGTATCGCTTAAACAACACAGCAGTTTAAGATGGACTTCCCGACATGTTTCGCCCCTAAAACGGGCTTCCTCAGGGGATGCTGGTCTATTGTAACGTGCAGTGCCTTCTATCAAAAACGCACACAACAAATTACATTTAAAGTGGTGTTCCACAGAAAAAAAAAAAATCATTAAAATTCCCAAAAAAAAAAGTAAAAATAAACATTTGGGAAAAAAAAAAATGTAACTCACCTCTAAATGCCTGTTGCTAGGGGGTCCCTCGTAGTCTGCCTCCTTCAGTGCCTGGGCTGGTGACATCACTTCCCCTCGGCACAGGAAGGGCTCAGCTCTGCCCCCTCCCTCCTGTCAGTCATCTGGGACACGTGACAGGTCCCAGATGACTGTGCGGCCAATCACGGGGCGCGGTGCCGCTTGCGCATGCGCAGTGGGTGCCTGGCTGTGAAGCCACAACCAGGATCCCACAGTTAGAATGCCGGCGCCGCTGAGGGGGGGGGGGGGGCGAGCGGGGCTTCGATTCCCCCACGCATCGCTGGACCCTGGAACAGGTAAGTGTCCGATTATTAAAAGTCAGCAGCTGCAGTATTTGTAGCTACTGACTTTTATTTTTAATTTTTTTATGGAAACTCCTCTCTAAGTCATAAATCATATATAATCATTTACATAAAAAAAATAACAACTCTCATACAGCTGCGTCTCCACTGTAAGGGCCGGTTCACACTGCAGGCGATGCGAGGCGACACCGACTTGCCTCGCCGCGACCTGCCGCGACCTCAGCGGCAACTTGCAGATGACTTCTGTATAGAAGTCAATGCAAGTCACCCCGAGGTCGCCCGAAAGTAGTACAGGAACCTTTTTTCTGAGTCGGAGCGACTCGAGTCGCTCCTCTCAGAACGGTTCCATTGTACAGAACGGGGGCGACTTGTCAGATCGAGGCGAGTCGTGTCGCCTCGCATCGCCCGCAGTGTGAACCGGCCCTAAGGGTGTCACCGCTTACCTGTAGCTCCTAAAAACAAGAAAAACAGAAACTGCTGGGATACCTAGATGTAGCGCTGCGCTCGACAAACCGTAAACCACAGGTGGCCCGCAGATGGTATAACTAGACCAGGTAAAAAAAAAGAGATGCCAATAATAATGACCCTTAGGCCCCTTTCACACTGGGGCGGTGCGGGCGTCGGCAGTAAAGCGGTGCTTTGCCAGCGGTATTTAGCCGCGCTGCCCCATTGATTTCAATGGGTAGGAGCGGTGAATACACCGCTCCTTCACCGCTCCAAAGATGCGGCTAGCAGGACTTTTTTCACCGTCCTGCCAGCGCACCGCTCCAGTGTGAAAGCCCTCCGGCTTTCACACTGGAGTGAAAGGGGCCGGTGTTTTCAGGCGCTACACCGGCGCTATTTTTAGCGCTGTAGCGCCTGAAAACCTCATCGGTGTGAAAGGGGCCTTAGTATCAGAGGGAATGATGAACTATCCCTCTAGATATCAAAGAGACAAAAAACTAACATCAACTTACAAAGGCAGGTTCTGTGGGCTTAGCACCAGGAGCAACGCACCACCAGGGTCTAGTCACTTGAAGATATCTAATGGACATAATTGGAACAATATTTATAGCTTGCTGTGCTCATCAAAGAGCAAAAAGGATAAATTATCTCTTTTAAAAGTCAAGATTTCACGATCGCCAAAATAAGTATTAAAAGAATACAAGGCTAAATAAAGATACCTGAATAGTAAGAGATGGCATACAAGTGTCTCCTGATTCCCGTAGCGTCCTCATGCCGCTGAGTGCGGTTATTATATACCATCCATCCTGTGAATACACCAGATGCGGACATGAAGACCGTGATGCGCATGCGCGACTTTCACTATCACTATTACTACTAGTGCTGCCACTATTACTACTACTATTACTGGTACTGTCTGCTATTACTGCTACCACTAATATTAGGCTACTTTCACACTATGGCCACCCAAGCGTTAGTGGTAAAGCGCCACTAGTTTTACCGGCGCTCAGGGCCGGATTTCCCACAAGGCCACACCATGGCCAGGCCTTGGGGCGGAAGCGGTGCAGGGGCGGAGCTGCTCCTGCGGCGACTTCTTGGCTTGAGCGGCCACCCCCCCAGCACTACCATTGCCCCTGGCGGGCGACGGCGCCGGAGCTTGCTACTTTGCCCATGCTGTGTGAGGCTGTGAGAGACAGGCGTGCGCGATGAATTCCTGGTGGAGAAAAAAAAGCAAGGTTACCCTCCTCTGCGTCGACTGCGCGGCCCGGGAGCGGGGGGTCTCTGTGACCAGTGGACGTGGCTCGTGACGTGAGCAGAAGAGACAAGTCGCCAGTCACGAGAAAAAGAAGGGGAACCCTACCCTCTCTGCGCGGCCAGCATCATCTTCCCCAGGCCAGGAGCGGGGGGTCTGAGACTGTGACACCATCAGAAAATGAAGGGGAACCCCCAGGGCGGCAGCAGCAGCCAGCAGGGATCATTAGCACTGAGTGCCGCCTAGCAGGTACCTCTTGAAGATGATTGATGATCATGTTGTGCAGTGCATGTGTGTGTGTGTGCCACTGTGCCAGGCCCAAGCAGCCAGTTACGGTAAATATTATAGTGCTGGATTATATAAATATGCATAGCACTAGCAGGACATTTGATAAAGATGAAGCTTCAATTTCAGAGCTCTACAAAACATTCAAAGCAGAAAAATTTCAGGTTATTTACCCTAATATTGATATAGCAATGCGTATTTATCTTTGCCCCCGGGAAAAAGTCCGATAGAGCCCACACACTCACGCGCGATCGGATTTTCCGACAGCATAATCCGATGGGACTTTTTGCCGTCGGAATTTCCGACCCGTGTGTACGGAGCATGACCCAACGCCGAATCACAGCAGCAAAAGAAAAGGGAATTTGTTGACTTGGAAGAGGCTGTGAACAATCGAAGGGACTTTTTATTTATTTTTTGGTTCGATTTTTTTTAAAATATTTTTTATTTTTTTATATATTTAAGAATTCAGGGTCTCTTTAATGTGTGTGAGCCTCGAATGATCTCTTGGATCAGATAAAAAACACAAGGAATGCTTCTATCACCAGCGAGAGATGAGCCTCAGCTGCAGCACCCCCCCCCCCCCCCCATACAAGTCTGGGCTGTGCATGTCAAGCTGTGGGGGGGGGGGGGGGAGGGGTATTGGCTGGGGTCTTGTGTTCCAGGCTGTGCATCCTCTCGCCGGCGCTGGCTATAAAAAAACTTAATTGGATCATTTCATAGTAATGATATATTTTTAGGCCGTCTGGCAGAGACAAGTACTGAATTATGGACCTGCTGCGGATCAATACTCAATCTTTGCTCCCCCTGCAAAACTAAAAGGCCTAGCCGGGGGCCTGGAGCCTTCCGGCGGCACTTGGCGTGGCGGTGGGGGAGGGGTGGAGGGGATTTAACAGGCGGTCTGGGCTTCCTCAGTAATAGTAATGGGGGGGGTGTGATGTGCTGCACTGGGAGGTGTCTAATGGGATTTACACCACTTTGGCGTTCCCTTGTTGGAGTAGGTGGAACGAGTTGGCAGAGAACCTCTTAATGATGGTGGAGTATAGAGCTGCCACCTCATCCCTTTAAACCCGAACACATATGAATTACACGGGTTCTCAGGCTAATTGAATACGGGTAAGGCACTAAGTGAGTTTAAAGTGGAGGGCCACCCAAAAAAAAAAATGCATTAATAAAATTAACCACCTCAATACCGGGGGGGGGCACTTAAACACCTTCCTGCCCAGACCAATTTTTGAGCTTTCAGCCCTGTTGCACTTTGAATGACAATTGCGCGGTTATGCTACACTGTACCCAAATGAAATTTTTATAATTTTTTTCCCCACAAATAGAGCTTTATTTTGGTGGTATTTGATCACCTCTACGTTTTTTAATTTTTGCTAAACAAATTAAAAAATCCAGATAAGGCGGCACTGATGGGCACCAATGAAGTGGCGCTGATGAGGTGGCATTGATGGGCACTCATATGTGGCACTGATAGTCGGCACTGATGGGCACTGATAGTCGGCACTGATGGGCACTGATAGGTGGCACTGATGGGCACTGATAGGTGGCACTGATGGGCGACACGGATGGGCACTGATAGGTGGCACAAATTGGCACTGATAGCTGGCACGGATTGGCATGGATAGGCAGCACGGATGGGCATGGATAGGCGGCACAGATGGGCACTGATAGGCGGCACGGATGGGCACTGATAGGCAGCACGGATGGGCACTGATAAGCGGCACGGATGGGCACTGATAGGCGGCACGGATGGGCACTGATAGGTGGCACGGATGGGCACTGATAAGCGGCACGGATGGGCACTGATAGGCAGCACGGATGGGCACTGATAGGTGGCACGGATGGGCACTGATGGGTGGCACAGATGGGCACTGATAGGTGGCACAAATTGGCACTGATAGCTGGCACGGATTGGCATGGATAGGCGGCACGGATGGGCACTGATAAGCGGCACGGATGGGCACTGATAGGCAGCACGGATGGGCACTGATAGGTGGCACGGATGGGCACTGATGGGTGGCACAGATGGGCACTGATAGGTGGCATTGTATTGTATTATATTGTACTGATGGATGCCAATCAGTGCCAAACAATGCATGCCAAACAGTGATGCCCATTGTGGGCACTGATTGGCATCCATTGTGGGAAGTGATTGCCATCCATTGTGGGCACTGACTGGCACCCCTGGTGGTCTAGGGTAGTATACCTGGTGCTGGCCATCCCTGGTGGTCTGGTGGTCCAGTGTGGGCATCCTCGGGGGGGGGGGGGGGGGGGTAATCAGCACAGACCCCCTAAGTGTCCTTACACAGGTACACACTTACACAGGTAAGTGTCCTTATATTAAAAGTCAGCAGCTGCAGTATTTGTAGCCGCTGACGTTTAATATTTTTTTGATGATCCTGGAGCTCCGTTTTAAGTAGCACTGAGCTGGGTTGCATTGGTCTGCTTTGAAGACTTACGTCAAGGGAACGGATGATTTACCCTACCAAACAATCGGCAGTTGCTTTTTAATGGCAGAAAAATCCCTTTTTCCGTAAGAAAACGAGATCCAGTATTTGTTCTCTTTTATATAATGAAGGATGTTCGTTGAATTGTCTCGCTCACTCTAGACTTTAAAACAAAGCTGTTCTATTTTCCTTGCAGGCAGAGAAGGTCAGTGTGAGCCATTTATTGGACTTCCTTTTCCTGATCTCTTTGGTCATGATCTGGGCATTCTGCCCCATGGACACTCTCGCTGTGGTCGGCCAGTGGATCCAGTCTAAACTACAAACGGTAAGGGAATGAGGATTACACAATTCGAAATCCAGCAAGCCTGTTATTGGTTTTATTATTATAATACAGGATTTTTATAGTGCAAACAGTTTGCACATTTTACAGAATGAAGGGAGACTGTATACCTCTCAAAGTAAGAGAGGGTAAAGGGTTCCCTGCTCGCGAGAGCTTCTAAAGACATTGTAAACATTCAATGACAACACATTTTCTACATACCTGCTGTGTGTAATGGTTTTGCACAGAGCAGCCCAGATCCTCCTCTTCTAAGGTCCCCCACCAGTGCTCATGGCTTCTCCCACCTGTCGAGTGCCCCATATAGCAAGCCGCTTGCTTTGGGGGCGCTCCTGTGTGCTCACTCCTGAACTGGCTCTGTGTTGCCATTGACACACAGAGCTGGCTTGGCCCCACCCCCACTCTCTCCTCACTGCTTGTGATTGACAGTAGCAGGAGCCAATGCTGCCACAGCTGCCAAGAGAGCTGCTGCTGTCATGCACATCGCTGGAGCGAGATTGGGCTCAGGTAAGTATTAGGGGGAGCTGGGCAGGGGCTGGGGAAGCTGCATGCAGAAGTTTTTTTTTTTTTTGTTTTTTTTACCTTAATACATTAAGGTAAAAAACCTTCTGCCTTTTAAACCACTTTAAATCTTAGAGGTGTTGTAAACCTCCCTTACATGCACCATAAAATCTGTGTACCTCAGCAATCTGTCCACATGTATGAATCAAATCGCTATAAAGTTACCTGTCATTTCTGATCCCCGGCACCTTTGTAAACCCTCAAAAAAGCACCAAATACTGGGCGTGTCTTCATTCTGGAGGTCGGAAGGCGGAGTTGTGACATCATCAGACTCTCCTCCCATCTCTACACTACCTCCAGCAAGCACAGGATTGCGGCACGATCCCTCGTCGGGCTGGCCATACCCCCTCACGAGTACCAACCAATAGGAACTTTTGTAATGCACCACCTGACAGGGGCGGACTTGCCCCCTGGGCAATAGGAGATTATGGGGCCCCCTGGGCAATAGGAGAAGATTACGGGGCCCCCCGGGCAATAGGAAAAGATTATGGGGCCACACAGTATACACACACACACACACACACACACACACACACACACACACTATACACACACACACACAGTATACACACACACATACAGTATACACACACAGAAATAGGTACTGGAGAGGTGGGGCAACTATAATCTTGTGATTTTTTAAAAAAACACAGATTTTTACATACTGTCCCTGGTTTTATTGAGGCTGGCAACCCTGATGGGGCCCCTTAGTGGCATGGGGCCCTCGGGCAGAGCCCGAGTGCCCGAATGGTCAGTCCGCCCCTGCCACCTGACTAACAGTTACATAGTAGGTGAGGTTGAAAAAAGACACAAGTCCATCAAGTCCAACCCATGTGTGTGATTATATGTCAGTATTACATTGTATATCCCTGTATGTTGTGGTCATTCAGGTGCTTATCTAATAGTATCTTCAAACTATTAATGCCCCCCCGCTGAGACCACCACCTGTGGAAGGGAATTCCACATCCTTGCTGCTCTTACAGTAAAGAACCCTCTACGTAGTTTAAGGTTAAACCTCTTTTCTTCTAATTTTAATGAGCGGCCACAAGTCTTGTTAAACTCCCTTCTGCGAAAAAGTTTTCTCCCTATTGTGGGGTCACCAGTACGGTATTTGTATATTGAAATCATATCCCCTCTCAAGCATCTATTCTCCAGGGAGAATAACAGTGGGCCAATGAGGATGTGGCAAGAAGCAGCCAATCATGTGAGAGGAGGAGGAGGTAGGGGGAGGAAAATGTTACTGAAAGCTGGACACAGGCAATGTTGTCTCATAAAAAAGACACTGTGGCTCAAGCGCTGAGGCCGCGTACACACGCGCGGACTGTTGGCCCAACCTTGTCCGCTGAACAGTGTTTGGGCGGACAGTCCGCTCGTGTGTGGGCTTTCAGCGGACAGTTTCAGCGGACAGTTGGACGGACAAGGTTTTACGGAAATTCCGAAAAACTGTCCGCTGAAACCTTGTTTCCACGAACAGTCCACCCGTGTGTAGGCTTGTTCGTCAAACTAAGTTCCGCGCATGCTCAGAAAGGATTTTCAAGCCGAAAGTTATAATGCAGTGTATAGGACGTCGTATTTTGCGTCCCGTCGTACGTGCCGTTCACGTCATCGCGCACGGTTTCAGCAAACTGTTCGTTCGTCGTGTGTGGCCATGTCCGTCCATGCTAAGTTTGAGCGGACTGTTCGCTCAAACTGTTGGACGGACAAAGTTGGGCCAACAGTCCGCGCGTGTGTACGCGGCCTAAGATCTGTGGATTCGAATCCTATGTGCAGGGAAGAGAGATTGTAATACTCCAAGGCTAGTGCAGCTGGCAATACGCCTATAGGAACCGGCATGGACCGCAAGCTGGTCTGTTGCCGCGATGACGCGTTTTACACGCATGCGCTTTATCAAATCCTGCGTCATCGCGGCAACAGTCCAATCTTTGTTCCCCAATTCCCGCTGCCGCTCTGTAGTGAGGCCATCCAGGCGTGCCGGCATGTCCTGGCTTGGCTTACCGGACGGCTGACATCCATCACCCCTCCATGCTTTTTTGGTTTTTGGACTGGATGATTACAACCCATCAACTCCCAGGACACCAGAGTGGTATTGTTTTGCTTTTATTTACCTTCCCTTTACATTGTGGACAAAAAACAATTCTGTTTTTTATCTACATCTTGGTTAATTTCTTATGGTTTATCCTTCCCTGGTTATCCAGGCTATTGAGCACTATTTACCTGCCCTTGCTTGACCATTCTCTTATGCTCATTCATGGGAGACATTAGATTAGATTAGAGTCTGTCAGTCAAAGGAGCAGGGGTGTGGTGACACAAATTTTCTTGAATGTGTCGCTCGGAGAACATGCAAGAAAGCAGGGAGGATTACATAATACTGGAGTCATCTTTCATTCCAAGACTGGGGACAGAGGCCCTCTAATGCTTAGCTCTACAATACTTACTTAATACAGTGCTTACTTTTTATTTTTTCAGGTTTACAACCATTTTAAGAGAAGAGGAAGTGATGCAAAAGATAATGCCTGTGCGGGGAATGAGTTGTTTGAGAAAATGTGATTTAGTTTCTAACTGGAGGCGGGATTGACTTCCCTGAAGAGATGAGTTTTCTGGGCTTGTCTAAAGGTGGACAGAGTGAGAGATAGCCATGCAGATTGGCATAGCGAGTTCTAGAGGAAGGGAGAGGCTCTGGAGAAGTCCTGGAGGTGAGCAGTGGAGCAGGTGATATGGGGGCTAGAGAGCTGGAGGTCCTAGGAGGAGCAAAAGGACAGTTGGGCTGATTTTTTTTTGGGGATGCGGTTGGGGATGTACCTCAGAGCAGAGTTGTAAGGCACATGGAGGGATTGGCAGAGAGGTGTGGCAGACACTGAGCTGTTGGTGAGATGGATGAGTCTGGCAGTAGCATTCATGATAGACGGAAGAAGGGTTAATCCTTGTAAGCATTTCAAAAAAGCTATAAACTGATTTGCATTTTAATAAGTGAAATAAGTATTTGATCTCCTATCAATCGGCAAGATTTCTGTCTCTCAGGTGCTTCTATACAGGTAACAAGCTGAGATTAGGAGCACTCTCTTAAAGGGAGTGCTCCTAATCTCAGCTTGTTATGTGTATAAAAGACACCTGTCCACAGAAGCAATCAATCAGATTCCAATCTCTCCACCATGGCCATGACCAAAGAGCTGTCCAAGGATGTCAGGGAGAAGATTGTAGACCTACACAAGGCTGGAATGGGCTACAAGACCATCGCCAAGCAGTTTGGCAAGAGGATGACAACAGTTGGGGCAATTATTCGCATTTGGAAGAAACGCAAAATAACTGTCAACTTCTCTCGGTCTAGGGCTCCATGCAAGATCTCACTTCGTGGAGTTTCAATGATCATGAGATGGTGAGGAATCAGCCCAGAACTACAAGGAGAATATTATTAATGATCTCAAGGCAGCTGGGACCATAGTCGCCAAGAAAACAATTGGTAACACACTACGCCATAAAGGACTGAAATTCTACAGCGCCCGCAAGGTCCTCCTGCTCCAGAAAGCATATGTACAGGCCTGTCTGAAGTTTGCTAATGAACATCTGAATGATTCAGAGGAGAACTGGGTGAAAGTGTTATGGTCAGATGAGACCAAAATCCAGCTCTTTGGCATCAACTCAACTCGCCATGTTTGGAGGAAGAGGAATGCTGCCTATGACCCCAAGAACACCAACTCCCCACCGTCAAACATGGAGGTGGAAACCTTATGCTTTGGGGGTGTTTTTCTGCTAAGGGGATGGGACAACTTCATTGCATCAAAGGGACGATGGGCGGGGCCATGTATCATCAAATCTTGGGTGAGAACCTCCTTCCCTCAGCCAGGGCATTGAAAATGAGTCGTGGATGGGTATTTCAGAATGTCCATGACCCAAAATGCACCCAAAGACAACAAAGGAGTGGCTGAAGAAGAAGCACATTAAGATCCTGGAGTGGCCTAGCCAGTCTCCAGACCTTAATCCCATAGAAAATATGTGGAGGGAGCTGAAGGTTTGAGTTACCAAACATCAGCCTCGAAACCCTTAATGACTTGGAGAGGATCTGCAAAGAGGAGTGGGGACAGAATCCCTCCTGAGATGTGTGCAAACCTGGTGACCACCTACAAGAAACGTCTGACCTCTGATTGCCAACAAGAGTTTTGGTACTAAGTCATGCTCTGCGAAGGGGTCAAATACTTATTTCACTGATTAAAATGCAAATCAATTTATACAACATTTTTTGTTGTTATTCTGCCTCTCACTGTTAAAATAAACCTACCATTAAAATGATAGACTAATAATTTCTTTGTCAGTGGGCAAACATACAAAATCAGCGGGGGATCAAATACTATTTTTCCCTCACTTTAGAGAGCACCGTAAAACATAATATAGACATACATTTCATACAAAAAAGAACAATCCAGGAGAAAAGGAAAAAGGAGGGAAGAGGAGTGAACAGGTTATGGTTTGGAGCCTGTCCAGGGTCGATCCCCGCCAGGAGAAGACGGCGAAAATCGCTGGTAGCTATAACAGCCGCTAGCGAAAATTACAAGAAAATCCTGCAGGCTGGTTGATCAATCAACTTGCTACCATCAGCCTGCCCATTACCAGTTTGGATCTTGCCCTGTTCCTGCTGAACTAGCTTAGATTTGAACCATGCATGGCCGGCCTTAGCCCATAAAAGGTGACAAGCTGATGGCGGCCACAGCTATACCTGACTGTTCGCAGTTCACACAGGCAACGAATGCCTGCGGTTAGGCACAGATGATCATGGCTATATACAGACTGCATCCAGCCACAATCCTCTGTCCCTAACTGCAGGTAATCATTCGCTGTGCAAACACTAATGCTGCGTACTCCCGATGGAATTCCGACGGAATTCCGATCAAACTCTCTTGCATACACACGTTCACACCAAATTCCAACCGCCAAGAACGCGATGACGTAGAACACATACGACGGGACTAGAAAAAGGAAGTTCAATAGCTTCCATCTCGTAGTTGAATCTGAGCACGCGTGAGTTTTGGCGTGTGTCAGAATTGCATACACACGATCGGAATTTCCGATAGAAACTTTTTCCATCTGGAAAATTGAGAACACGCTATAAATTTTTTGCTGGCGGAAATTCGGACAGCTAAATTCCGATGGAGCATACACACGGTCGCATTTTCTGTTGAAAAGCTCTCATCGGTCTTTTGCTGGCTGAAATTCCGATCGTGTGTATGCTGCATTAGGGGTCATTCACACTAGCAGTTTGGGGACAGTAAAGCCCTATGTTTGAGCTGCATTTTTACCACCCTCCAAGTACTATCGCCATTTAGCTGCAGAGGCAGCAGCCGGGGTTGAAGACATGCCGCGGCAGGAATTACACCTGCTGTTGCTTTAAAGAGGGATTCCACCTACAAAAAAAATATTAAAAGCCAGCAGCTATAAATACTATAGCTGCTGACTTTTAATAAATGGACACTCACCTGTCCCGGGTTCCAGCGATGCCGGCAGCCGAGGCCGATCGATCACTCGGCTCTCGGCTGCTGCCGCCACCATTCTAGGTGAGGGAATCAGGAAGTGAAGCGAATCGGCTTCACTTCCCGGTTCCCTAGTGCGCATGCGCGAGCCGCGCCGCATAATAGGAAATCTCCGCACTGTCACTGGGACCCGTGTGTGTCCCAGCAGACAGCGCGGCAGGGCAGGAAATGGCATAGACTCCCACGGGAGTCTATGCCCGGAAGTGGGTGAAAATACCTGTCTTTGACAGGTATCTCCACCCCCCTCCCCCCTGAAAGGTGCCAATTGTGACACCGGAGGGGGGGAGGGTTCCGATCAGCGGAGGTTCCACTTTAGGGTGGAACCCCGCTTTAAGGTGGTGCTAGTGCAGTGAAGAAGGGGTTAAATAAAATGCTTCCTGTCAAATGTTCGATAAAGAGTGGATCACTCTTCAGAGATCAAAACACATGTGAACAAGCCCCTTTCACACTGCAGCAGTGCCGCTAAAACAGCGCTAAATGCTCTAGTGGTGCTTTTCGGGCGGATTTTTTAGGTCACATGACAATGTGACCGTGAAAAAAAATAAATGAAAAAAGTCCTGTTACGCGGCCCTTTTAAGGCGCTTTGTAAGCACTGCCCATTCATTTCAATTGGCAGGGGCGGTTTGGAATAGCGCTCCCAAGCCGCCCCAAAGATGCTGCTTGCAGGACTTTTTCTAACTTCCCGCAAGCGCACTGCCTGTCTGTGAAAGCACTCATTGAACAGATTATAAGGCAATTTTCAGGTGCTTTTTAGAGGCTATTTCTAGCGCTAAAACGCCTGAAAAAGGCCTCATTGTAAAAGTGCCCTTATGGATAGCTGCAGCCGCATTCAGCCTGTTATTGCTTTGTGTGGGGTGAGCGGCCTTTTGCACACACCTGTTTTTCCAGCTGCAGGAATACGCAGATTATTGCCGCTGGAATTTGCAGTGTTTTCTAATCATACATTGTCTACAACGTCAGCTGTCTGTGGGTTCCTGCACTTTGCACACAGGTTATCGCACTGCCGGTAGCCTGATTTAATCAGCACTTGTGCTGCAGAATTGATTATTGACTTTCTTGCCCTTTCTGACTGCGGCAAAGCCAGCAGCTGATATATGCCTCTTATTAGATGCATTCATTTCCTCGGCTCACAGTCCAGGCCTCCAGACGGTCAGGGCCTTTCATACCCTGCCGGATGGTGACGGTAATAATATCCCTCTTAAAGTGGTTGTGAACCCTTTTTGTCTTACTTTTATCTATAGGTAAGCCTTATTCTAGGCAATGGAGATATCTCACTTGTAGTGCGGCGATGTCGTCATCGGCGCATGTGCTGTGGAGAAACGGACCACCGTGCCGTTTCTTCCCCCAGCGTTTGCCATGACTGACTGGCAGGAGTGACATCGCGTGGCTCTGGCCAGTCACAGAGCCGGAGTCCGCGGCCCCGGAAGGAAGACGGGTGAAGATGGACGCGGCCTGCACAGGGGGACAGCGCGGGCTTCGGTTGCAGGTAAGTATGCGATGCATACTAGCCCATTATGCTTTTAATTTGCAGGTCTTGTGGGGAGCAAAAGAGGAAGTAAAACTCATCGTGTTTTTACTTCCTCTTTAAGGATTCATCAGGGAATTTTTACTCTTTCTGAAGACATTGACTTGAGTGTGTTTTGACGAGGCCTTGAACCCACCAGAGTCTGAAAAGCGTCCATCCTCTTTCTTGCAGTATGTGTTCGAGAGACCATATAGCCGGACTTTGGAGACTGAAGCTGATAAAGTCGGCCTTCAACTTGCTGCGAAGGTAAGAGAGTGTTAGACGTATGCAGCAGAAATTGAAATTCCATGTGCAGTGAAAGTGATTTTTTATTTTTTTTTATAGTTTTGTTTTCTAATGTATTGTGTTTATTGCTGAAAGTGATAAAGGTGCACTAAATGTAATTTATTGCAGCCCTTTACCAGGCTTTAGATGGCTGCATTCGTTTTGTTTTTGTTCAGGCTATTTGAGCCTTCCTGTCCTAAGGTGACAACACTGTTATGTCCCAGTGCTGGGTGGCACCCATGCAGGTGATTGGTGAAGTTTTCTATCCCTACTGCAATACAAATCAACAGAGGTGGGAGGGTGGCCATGGAACTGAGGCTCCTGGTACGTATTCACCGCCAAAACAGAGTATAGATACACAAACTGTGATAAATGAGTGATGCAAAACGAATATAATGAACAGGCTGTATATTCATTTGTGTGTGTGTGTGTGTGTGTGTTCCTTATGCCGCGTACACACGATCAAATTGTCTGGCGTACTTAGTCCGCCGAAACGCATTTCACCGGACAATTCGATCGTGTGTGGGCTTCAGCGGACTTTCGCAGCGTAAAGCCCGGCGGACTTAGAAAGTATTTTTGCACTCCAATCTTCCCGTCGGACTTGGGTTTCAGCGGACAATACGTTCGTGAGTATGCTAGTCCGGCGGACTAAGAATGACGCATGCTCAGAAGCAAGTACGAAAAGGAAGCTATTGGCTACTGGCTATTGAACTTACTTTTTCTAGTCCTGTCGTACGTGCTGTAGGTCATCGCGCTAGCGAACGCCGGACTTTCCATGTGCCGTGCGTGGCCAAGTCCGTTCGGTAGAAAGTCCGCCGGACTATCCGCCGGATTGTTTGCCGGACTAAGTACGCGGCATACGAAGAACTGTTTTACCTTGATAAATACACCAGCTTTCAACCTCTATAAGATGGAAGATGATCATGCAGATTGTTTTTCTATGAATGAAAGCATCTGATTGGTTGGTCTTGTTGGCCTTATTCCTACAAGCTGAAGATCTGTAGCAGTATAGGAATATCTTCAATTGGAGTTGCAGATCCTTCAATTCAAGAGGTTCTAGCTGAGTTGGTCTACAGTATTACTATTCAGGTACCAGGGGTGGACTGACCATTTGGCCACTCGGTCACTGCCCAAGGGCCCCAGGCCACTAGGGGGCCCCATCAGGGTTGTCAGCCTCAGTAAAACCAGGGACAGTATGTAAAATTCTGTGTTTTTTTTTTTTTTTTACATCTGTCTCTAAAAAGCCCCTTACTGACATCCTTTTGGTCTAAAAATCCAGAGATTATAGCTGCCTCTCCTCTCCAGTACCTTCTCAGCCAATAGGAACAAGTCTGTGTATACCATGTGATTGTATTCTGTGTGTGTGTATACTTTGTGGTCCCATAATGTTAGGACCTGGGCTTGAACCTGGGACCTTTGGTGTGTCAGGCAGTGACTCTGTTTGCTGAGCCACCTGGAATGCTGGACAGCTCCTTGGACAGCTCCTTGGACAGCTCCTTGGACAGCTCCTTGGACAGCTCCTTGGACAATTCCTTGAGTGATCTTGTCTTGAATCTTGTTTGCCTTGAACCTTGAACCCTTTGCTCCTCCCATGAACTTCCTGATTTAAGCCATGTCTCTGCACTTCCTGGTTGCCAGAATATTGTGCCTTCACCAGCCAATATATTGCTTCTATCTCTCCTGCTGCTGACCGTATCCTCGCTACCTTTCGTTACCGACATTTGGCTTGTTCCTGGACTACGCTTCTGCTGAATCCCAACCTGCAACTATTAGTTACCGACTTTTGGCTTGTTTCTCAACTACGCTTCTGCTTGATCCCTACCTGCTATATCTGCTACCAGAACCCGGCTTGCTCACCTCCTGGTGGGGCTATCCTGAGGACCGCGACCTGGCACTAACACACAGCCAAGCCCATCTCCACCTTCGGGAGCTCTGGTGAATACCGGTTAGTGCTTAGACCCCGCACCTCAGGTGAACCCGTGTCATCAGCCAGGGTGACCTGTGTGAATATCTGCTCTGCTGCTATAGCTACTGGCCTCTGAGCCTGACTCCAGACCGTGACACATAATCTCCTATTGCCCGGGGGCCCCATAATCTCCTATTGCCCGGGGGCCCCATGAGTTGTCAGTCCACCCCTGTCAGGTACTTCCCTTCCAGGAACATCAGGATTGGCTGTGGCTGACCAGGAACATGATAGGGGAATATAGTCTTATCGGGCCCAGAAACGCCTTTGATCTCCCCCAAAGAAGAACTGGAGATTTATCTGGCTAGAGAAACCATCCTGCAACCACTATGAGATGGAGGATGATGATTCAGATCATTTTTCTATGAAAAAAGGCATCTGATTGGTTGGCTTTTGTAACACCGCGGCCTTCTCTATAAGCTTGTTGGCCTTATTTTGCATAAGTTGAAGATCTGTAGCTGTATAGGAATATCTTCAATTGGAGTTGCAGATCCTTCAATTCAAGAGGTTCTAGCTGAGGTGGTCTATAGCATACTATTTGGGTACTTCCCTTCCAGGACCATCAGGATTGGCTGTGGCTGACCAGGAACATGATGGGGGAATATATTCTTATCGGGCCCAGAAACACCTTTGATCTCCCCCCAAAGAAGAACTGGAGATTTATCTGGCTAGAGAAACCATCCTGCAACCCCTATGAAATGGAGGATGATGATGCAGATCATTTTTCTATGAAAAAAAAGCATCTGGTTGGCTTTTGTAACCCCACAGCCTTCTCTATAAGCTTTTTGGCTTTATTTTGCATGAGCTGAAGATCTGTAGCAGTATAGGAATATCTTCAAGTGGAGTTGCAGATCCTCCAGTTCAAGAGGTTCTTGCTGAGGTGGTCTACAGAATACTATTCAGGTCAGGATTGGTTGTGGCTGACCAGGAACATGCTAGAGGAATATTTTCTTACCTGGCCTAGAAACTCCTTTGATCTCTTATAAAGAATTAGATATTTACCTGGATAGACCAACAATCCCGCAACCCCTATGAGTTGGAGGATGTTATATTATAATTGCAGCCTTCTCTATAAACTGGTTGGCCTTATTTCCCATAAGCTGATGATCTGTAACAGTATAGCAATATGTTCAATTGGAGCAGCAAATCCTTCAAGAGGTTCCAGGTGAGGTGGTCTACAGCATACTATTCAGGTACTCCACTGCTAGGAGCATCAGAATTGGTTGTGACTTACCAGGAACATGCTAGGGGAACACTTTCTTACCTGCTCTAGAAACACCTTTGATCTCCTCCCCAAAATGAATTGGAGATTTACCTGGCTAGAGAAACCCTCCTGCAACCTCTGTGAGATGGAAGATGAGGATGCTAATTGATGAATAAAAGCATCTGATTGGTGTACAGTACAGCACTGTGAAAAAGTATTTGCCCCCTTCCTGATTTTTTTTTTTTTTCTTGCATATTTGTCACACTTAAATGATTCAGATCATCAAACTAATTTTAAAATTACACAAAGATAACCTGAGTAAATACAAAATGCAGTTTTTAAATTATTTCATTTATTAAGGGAACAAATCCGTCCAAACCTGTCTGGCCCCTATGTGAAAAAGTAACTGCTAAATCATGAATGAACTGTGATTAACCAAATTTTTTGGAAAGCCGAGTTAAATTTAGCTTGCCACACCCGGGCGTGATTACTTCCAGACCACTTGCCAACCGCCGCATGCCGATATATGTCAGCACAATGACAGCGGTGGGCAAATCGGCGTACCTTTACGTCCCATTTTATTTTGCGGGCTAGTGGGCGTGTGCCACTGCGTGACCATGCCAACGGGTCCTGCGGACTCTGTCAGCCGGTGTACTAAGTGTCAGCCGATGTCCTGCGATTGTGTCACGGAGAGGTGGACCGAGGAGATGCAGGCATTTCCCTGTTCTGCCTAGCAACATATCTACCGCTCCCTGTCATCAGTCTGGAAAGGGTTACAAAGCCATTTCTCTAAGGCTTTGGGACTCCAGCAAACTATGGCGAGAGCCATTATCCACAAATGGAGTAATTTTTGAAGGCCAGCCATTCCTGGGAAGGGTCATCACTGTTCCAAATTTTTCTCCAAGAGCACAAGGAGGACTCATCCAGGAGGTTATAAAAGAACCCAGAACTACATCTAAAGAACAGCAAGCCTCACTTACTTCAGGTAAGGTCAGTGTTCATGATGTAACAATAAGAAAGAGACTGGGGAAAAATGGTGTCCAAGGGAGAGTTCCAAGGCCTAAGCAACTGCTGACCGAAAAAAAAACGAAGGCTCTTCTCACATTTGCCAAAAAACATCTTGAATATTCCCAAGACTTTTGGGCAAATATTCTGTGGACTGATGAGATAAAAGTTGAACTTTTTGGAAGGTGTGACTTCTTATATCTGGCGTAACATAGCATTTCATAAAAAAGAACAATCATACCAACAGTCAGACATGGTGGTGGTAGTATGATGGTCTGGGGGCTGCTTTGCAACTTCAGGACCTGGACAAGTTGCCATAATTGATGGAATTCTGGGCTCTACCAGAAAATCCTCAAGAAGAATGTCCAGTCATCAGTTCCTGACCTCAAATTTAAAGTGGAGGGCCACCCTGAAAACAAAATTTTTTTAAAAATCTAAAAAAAATCTAAAAAAAAAAAAAAAATGAAAATTTTTTTTTTTTTTTACTTACCAGAAATGCCTGTTGCTAGGCACATAATCCTAATCTTCCTCTTCCTCCTCCGCGGAGATCTTCTGTCTTCTCTCTTCGTCGCGGCGTCTTCTGGGTAATGGGTCGCGCTGTGTTCTGGGAACTGTGTGTTCCAGAACACAGCGCGTCCCATTCAGAAAGCGCTGCGGGACTCGCGCATGCGCAGTAGGAAACGGGCAGTGAAGCCATAAGGCTCCACTGCCTGTTTCCCTTAGAGGGAATGGCGGCGCCGGGACCCAAGAGCCGAGGGACGGGTCGGCCTCGGGCGGCCGACATCACGGGCGCCCTGGACAGGTGAGTGTGTTTTATTAAGTCAGCAGCTGCAGTGTTTGCAGCTGCTGACTTTTTTTTTTTTTTTTTTAACGGCCCTCCTCTTTAAGTGCACTTGGGTTATGCAGCAGGGCAATGATCCAAAACACTCCAGCAAGTCCACCTCCTGAATGGCTCAAAAAAAACAAGCAAAAGGAAAGTTTTGAAATGGCCTGGTCAAAGTCCGGCCTTAAATCCGATTGAGCTGCCGTGGCATGACTTGAAACGGGCCATTCATGCTGGAAAACCCTCCAATGTGGCTGAGTTAAAACAATTCTGCAAAGTAGAGTGGGTCAAAATTCCTCCACAGCGATATAAAAGATTCATTGCCAGTTATTGCAAACGCTTGATTGCAGTTGTTGCTGCCACAGGGTGGCGCAACCAGTTATTAGGTTTAGGGGGCAATTACTTTTTCACATAGGGCCAGGCAGGTTTTAACAGCTTTTTTTCCTTAATAAATATAATCATGATTTAAAAGCTGCATTTTGTATCTAACTCAGGCTATCTTTGTGTAATGTAAAAATTTGTTTGATCTGCATCATTTAAGCTCTTGTACACACGGTCGGAGATTCCGACAACCAAATCCGTCGGATTTTGTCTGTCGGATTTTGTCCGAAACTGTTGCATACACACGGTCGGACAAAGTTGTCGGAAAATCTGATCTTTCAGAATGTGATGACGTAATTTTGTTACGATGGGACTACGTTCAGGCTAGTAGCCAATAGCTTTGATGTAGGAATTTGATCCGAGCATGCGTGGCACTTTGACCGATCGGAATTCTCTACACATGATCGGAATATGTCCGATCGGAGCAGTTTGTCGGAAAATATTTCCAGCAAGTTGGAAAATTTGTTCCGAAGGATATTCCAACGGAAACAGTCCGATGCAGACCACACACAGTCGGATTATCCGACAAAACGGTCCGATAAGACGCATTCCGACGGAATCTCCAACCGTGTGTACAAGGGCTAAAGTGTGACAAATATGCAAAAAAAAAAATAAGGAAGGGGGCAGATACTTTTTCACAGCTTTGTAACATCGCTATTTAACACATTTGATCTTTTCATCAATTTTTGGTAACTGATCCCCATCTTGTGGGTAGATTTGGGTCTATACTAGTCGTGGCTGTAAAGGTTTATCAATAGTGGGATTTGCAGGGACAGGAGCCGCAACCAACGCTGTCTATGAAACCCACCCCTGTCCAGAATGATGGGACGGGCATCATGATGGAAGGTTCTCGCTACAGCTTGTCTGTTTGGCATGATGATGAACAAACTGCAGCAAAAGAACTTCCTTTGTCAGGGAGCTTGTACACATGCAAATATTGGCCCTGCTTTGAATTTCAGATTTCATTCTCATGAGTTTCCACCACCGTGTTATCATCTCGCATGCACCGCACTTGGAAGTCAGCCTCAGAAATGTCAATTTGACAGGTTACTATACAGGATTCACATTTATGGCGACATTTTCATGTAATTGCTCTGGGCACCACAATGAGGCGTAACAGAATGTCTGGCAATGAGTTGCTTGGATCTCAAGCTGGTGAACCTGTGAAATCGGAGGCCTATGACATTTAATGAACACCAAGAAGTCTTTGTTTAGGTATAATCATGGATGGAAGTTGTTGTCGCACACCTTTTAGCTCTTTTATTGTATCTGGGAAAATAAAGCAAGTCTGCATGTAGAACATTTCAGTTTTTTTCCTTTACACAGCTGTAATATTTTTTTTTTTTTTATCATTAATTAGCTCTACTTACTATGCTTACGTCTGATGCTTTGGCTTTGGATGGGTAGTTGTGTATCACTTGATCCCAAAAGGTGATGGTGGGGAAATGGTGGTTGTGACGGACCGCCTAGCACCCAGCTTGGGTGCTTCTGGCAAGATACAGCTTCTTCCACTCTGGAACCAGGAATTATGGCTGGGCATTGCACCCAAGAACTAGACGACACTAGCTTAGGTGCCAACTGGAACTGACTTTATTGTAAACTCCCACAGAATATATACCAAGGCAAGAACTTGATCACATTGTCCTAAACAATGCAAACTGTAAACAGCAATCTAATCATCAGTGCATCTAATGAACAGCTAACATAAACAGTAATCTAATTAACAGTAAGCTAGTTAACAACTAGTCACCTAGACAAGCCTTGGTGACTCAGATCAGTGCCCACCCAGAAAGTTCGGCACCAGTCCCACAGATACACAATTTCAAAGGGTTACAATTTGGTAGTTTTGTTTGGAGTCATCCTAATTTCAGCAAGAACCACAGGGAGGTAACTTTCCTATTTTACATAATACCTCCCGTGGCCTGTCACAGTTTGTCCTTAAAGTGGTTGTAAACCCTCCTAATAAAAAAAAAAAAAAAAAAAAACACCCAACAAGATAAAGGCATAATGAGCTAGTATGTATAGCATACTAGCTCATTATGAATTACTTACCCAAGAATGAAGCCCTCGCAGCCGTCCTCGTCTCCCCCTCAGGCCGGCGACATCTATCCCAGAGGTTACTTCCGGGTATCGCTGCTCCAGCGCTGTGATTGGCTGGAGCCGCAATGATTTCACTCCCATGCATGTGCGGGAGCCGCTGGGAACGACACAGTACAACTGAAGCAACGGCACGTATGTGCCGTTGCTTCAGTTGTCTTAAGAGCCCATGTGCCGCATGACATCGGCACATGCAAATACAGGGATATCTCCTAAACCGTGCAGGTTTAGAAGATATCCAGTGAAGCCTCTCCTTATTTCTGGCTGTATGTTTCGGGTCGTTGTCCTGCTGGAAGGTGAACCTCCGCCCCGGTCTCAAGTCTTTTGAAGACTCTAACAGGTTTTCTTCTAAGATTGTCCTGTATTTGGCTCCATCTACAGTATCTTCCCGTCGACTCTGACCAGCTTCCCTGTCCCTGCTGAAGAAAAGCATCCCCACCACATGATGCTGCCACCACCATGTTTCACGGTGGGGATGGTGTGTTCAGGGTGATGTGCAGTGTTAGTTTTCCACCACACATAGCGTTTTGTTTTTAGGCCAAAAAGTTCAATTTTGGTCTCATCTGACCAGAGCACCTTCTTCCACATGTTTGCTGTGTCCCCCACATGGCTTCTCACAAACTGCAAAAGGGATTTTTTATGGATTTTTTTCACCAATGTCTTTCTTCTTGTCACTCTTCCATAAAGGTCAGATTTGTGGAGAGACGACTAATAGTTCCTGTGGACAGATTCTCCCCCCTGAGCTGTGGATCTCTGCAGCTCCTTCAGAGTTACCATGGGCCTCTTGTTCAAGAAAGGTTGACTGCACTCCCAGGTATGAAGCCATGATGATTACTTTATTGATTACTTTATTGAAGATAAAAATCCATCCAGATACATCATGAGACCTCTATGCAGGCATGGCAAGATTAACGCGTTTCACAAATCAAGGTTCGTTTAGTCATAATGATTATGACCGCATTCCCTTCATACCTGAGAGTGCAGTCAACCTTTCTTGAACCATGGGCTCTTATCCAAGTTGCGGACTGGACCTGCACCACAAGGTTGAGGGGAGCAATCATTCCCACCTGGAACAGCACAGCTCTGTCTTTGTATCAGTTACCATGGGCCTCTTGGCTGCTTCTCTGATGAATGCTCTCCTTGCCCGTCCTGCCAGTTTAGGTGGACGGCCATGTCTTGGTAGGTTTGCAGTTGTGCCATACTCTTTCCATTTCCGGATGATGGATTGAACAGAGCTCCGTGAGATGTTCAAAGCTTAGGGTATTTTTTTTTATAAGCTAACCCTGCTTTAAACTTCTCCACAACTTTATCCCTGATCTGTCTGGTGTGTTCCTTGGCCTTCATGATGCTGTTTGTTCACTAAGGTTCTCTAACACAGTGGTCATCAACTCTGTCCTCAGGGCCCACTAACAGGACAGGTTTTATGTATTACCTTGGGGGGGAGATGCAGACTAGAATGCTGCTATCACTGAGCAGCAAATGATCTCACCTGTGATGTATTTCAGTTATCTTGCAAACCTGGCCTGTTAGTGGGCCCTGAGGACAGGGTTGGTGACCACAGCTCTAACAAACCTCTGAGGGCTTCACAGAACAGCTGTATTCCCCTAATACCAAATGTGATGATGTTTACTCCCATTGATGGCAGGAAAATTTCCTCTACCACTGACCAAAATCCGCCCCCCAAACTCTGAAGAACAATAAACTGCCCCTTTTCTTGGAAAGTTTGGAGACCCCTGATCTAATGGATGGAAACCTGAACCCGCTGAACAATGGTTATCGTGCATTATATAATTTACATGTAACTACTAAAATACCTTTAATTGATGCATTATACTTGTTACCACATGTTGATCTTTCAATAAAAACCTTTGAACAAGAGAAGAACGCCGGAAGTTTGTAACAAATCCAGGAAAAGTTTATTAGTCTTGATGAAAGATCAGAAGACAATACCAACTTGTTTCAAGGGCTTCATCAGGACAAAATAATATAAATAAGAAGATCTAAAAAAACAGTGGACACATAACCTTTTATATAGGGGTATGGTATTCTGTAAAAAACTATCTAAAAGAAATATAGTAGCCGGGAGCGTGTTTAACCACTTAAGCCCCGGACCAATTTGCAGCCAAAGGACCAGGCCCCTTTTTGCGATTCGGCACTGCGTCGCTTTAACTGACAATTGCGCGGTCGTGCAACGTGGCTCCCAAACAAAATTGGCGTCTTTTTTTCCCCCCCCCCACAAATAGAGCTTTCTTTTGTTGGTATCTGATCACCTCTGCTTTTTTTATTTTTATGCGCTATAAACAAAAATAGAGCGACAATTTTGAAAAGAATGCTATATTTTTAACTTTTTGCTATAATAAATATCCCCCAAAAAATATATAAAAAAAACATTTTTTTTTCTCAGTTTAGGCCGATATGTATTCTTCTACATATTTTTGGTTAAAAAAAAATGCAAATAGCGATTTATTGATTGGTTTGCGCAAAAGATATAGCGTTTACAAAATAGGGGATAGTTTTATTGCATTTTTATTAATATATATTTTTTTTCTAGTAATGGCGGCGATCAGCGATTTTTATTGTGACTGCTACATCATGGCGGACATTTTTGACACATTTTTGTGACCATTGTCATTTATACAGCAATCAGTTCTATTTAAATGCACTGATTCCTGTGTAAATTACACTGGCAGTGAAGGAGTTAACCACTAGGGGGTGGGAAGGGGTTATGTGTGATGTGTGTGTATGTTTTTTTTACTGTTGGGGGCGTGGCTTGGCATGTGATGTCACTGATCGTCTTTCCCTATAACAGGGAACAGGCAATCAGTGACAGGCTCAGTAGGAAGCACGGGGAAAGGTTTGTTTACACAGACCTCTCCCCGTTCTTCAGCTCTGTGACCCGATCGCGGGACACCAGCGGCGATCGGGTCCGCGGGTCCCGCTGCTCAGGACCGGGTCGCGAGCGCACGTGACCCACAGCTGGGCACTTAAAGAGCAACGTACCTTTTTAAAGCAGCACTGGGACTCAACAGGGTAAGTGGGCCACCCGATGCACCAGAATGGACGAAAATGGTACATACGGCATTTTCCACAGTGCACTGAAACACAAGTCTTTTACAAGGTGCTTAACCACTTCCCACCCGGCCGATGCATATATACGGCCGGGTGGGAGCCGTCTACTCCTGATAAGACGTTCAGGAACGTCATTCAGGAGTAGTGGGATCGCGCGCGCCCGCGCAGCGGCGCGATCCCGATGTGCTCGTGTCACCCGGACACGGCACATCTCAGATCGGCAGGAGGGCTCTGTGATTGGCCCTCCTGATCACATGACGGCCGTGTCCAATCACGGCCGTCATGTGATGTAAACAAACAGCCGGTTGCTAGGCAATCGGCTCTCCTCTCCTCACACGGAAGTCACCGCTGAGGAGAGGAGAGCAGAACGCTGCAGCCGGCTGATGATCAGTGAGTATGGGCTGCTTTTTACAGCTTTTTACTCACTGATCATCAGTGTAGTGTAAACACACAACACACCACACAGTACAAACACAGTCCCCACATATGTCCCCAAAACACACATGTCCCCAAAACCTACATGTCCCCAAATAATAAAAACACATGTCCCTAATAATAAAAACATGTCCCCCACATATGTCCCACTAAAATCACATGTCCCAATGATTATCTGCACACATATGTACGTGATCACCTGCACACATATGTACATGATCATTTGCGTACATATGTCCGTGATCACACAAACCAATTATTATACACTTAACGGAATTTTTTTTACCAAAAACATGTAGCAGAATACATTTTGGCTTAAATTTATGACAAAATTTGATTTTATTGGATTTCTTTTCAAATAGAAAAAAGAAAATATTGTTTTTTTTCCAAATTTCCGCTATTTTTGCGCTTATATCGCAAAAAAAAAAAAACGGAGTCGTGAATAAATAACACCAAAATAAAGCTCTATTTGTGCGAACAAAATGATAACAATTTCATTTGGGTACAGTGTAGCATGACCGCGCAATTGTCACTGAAAGCGCGAGAGCGATGAAAGCTGAAAATTGGGCTGGGAAGGAAGGGGGTGAAAGTGCCCTGTATTGTAGTGGTTAAGGATGCAATTTAGTGTTGCACCAGTGCATGTGGCATGCATTACCACAACACCATAGCACATACCATGAATGAGCCCTAAGCTCATTTCTGTTTGTACCAGCGATTTTCAGTGGTCCAGAATTTTGAAATTCTTTATAATCCAAGGAGGAGTTCAACATTATATATTTTTTTTTAACCACTTGTCGCCCACCTATAGGCAAATGACGGCTGCAAAGTGGTTTCAAAATCCTGACTGGGAGTCATAAGACGTCCTCAGGATTCTGAGCCGCTGCGCGCCCCCGGGGGCGCGCATCGCGGCGATCGTTGTTGCGTGGTGTCAGTCTGACACCCGGCAACTACGATCTCGGTAAAGAGTCTCCGACGGAGACTCTTTACCACGTGATCAGCCGTGTCCAATCACGGCTGATCACAGTGTAAACAGGAAGAGCCGGTGATCGGCTTTTCCTCACTCGCGTCTGTCAGACGAGAGTAGAGGAGAGCCGATCGGCTGCTCCACTGACGGGGGGGGGGGGTCTGTGCTGATCAATTATCAGCGCAGCCCCCCCCCCCCCCCGAGGATGCCAACACTGGACCACCAGGGATGCCACTAGACCACCAGGGATGCCCAGCACCAGGTATGCCACCCTAGACCACCAGGGATGCCAGTCAGTGCCCACAATGGATGCCAATCAGGGCCCACAATGGATGCCAATCAGTGCCCACAATGGGCATCACTGATTGGCATGCATTTGGCACTGATTGGCATCCATCAATACAATGTCGCCTATCGGTGCCCATCTGTGCCACCTATCGGTGCCCATCTGTGCCACCTATCAGTGCCTATCCATGCCCATCTGTGCAGCCTATCCATGCCCATCTGTGCCGCCTATCCATGCCCATTCATGCCGCCTATCCATGCCAATCCCTGCAAGCTATCAGTGCCAATTTGTGCCCCCTATCAGTGCCCATCCGTGTTGCCCATCAGTGCCACCTCATCAGTGTCACTTCATTGGTGCCACCTCATCAGTGCCCATCAGTGTCACTTCATTGGTGCCACCTCATCAGTTCCCATCAGTGCCGCCTTATCAGGGCCCGTCAGTGCAGCCCCATCAGTGCCCATCAGTGAAGGAGAAAACGTACTTATTTACAAAGTTTTGAAACTTTAACAAAAAAAAAACATTTTTTTTTTTTTTTTTAAATTGTCAGTCTTTTTTTATTTGTTTAGCAAAAAATAAAAACCGTAGAGGTGATCAAATACCACCAAAAGAAAGCTCTATTTGTGGGGAAAAAATTATAAAAATTATAAAAATTTCATTCGGGTACATTCGCGCAATTGTCATTCAAAGTGCGACAGAGCTGAAAGCTCAAAATTGATCTGGGCAGGAAGGTGTTTAAGTGCCCCCCGGTATTGAAGTGGTTAAACTCCACTGATAACCGAGAAGGCGCCATGTACGCAGCCATGCTTCTCATAAGCCATCCGTAGGAGGCGGACCAGGTGGGTTAAATGGAAATATATTAGAGCGATGAAAGAGACATAATGGGCAGTGGATTCTCCTAATTCCTCAGTCACGGTGAGACACAAAGCGTCTGATGGAGCGAACGTCTCGCACACAGACTGCCAAGAGCCATTCCGAGAGTCTCTGCCCTTCTCTCATCTCTCCCGACTACAAGAAGGTTATGAAAGCTGCAGACAAAAAATGTATTTTGTTATATAAGACAAGTTAAGTTACACAAGTTTGCTTTTCCATACCTTTTAATTAACAAATGGTTTAAAGACCAAATGTCTTAAAGTGGTATTAAACCCAAAACAAAAAATGTCATATATTGCAGCTTACCAATCACTTCTTTTTTTTTAGGCTTTTTGCCCCTCTGATTTCACCTGGTGATCTGGCCAGTAACACACCTCCTATATTAGAGTGCCCCCCGCGCTGAATGCAGAAACGGGGGGGGGGGCACTTTGTGAGTCTGAGGGGGTAGTGCTAGATGCACTAGCAGATTTACAGTAGATACACTAACAAATTGAAGCTGCATTCCACCCCTGTGAGTGGTAAATGGTTTGTCTCATCCCTGTAATTGATACATTCTGCTGGAGAGCTTGTTCCTTTGAAAAACAGCTACAGTTACTCAGTACCCTATCATTGGGGTCAGTGGGAGGAATAGTGCCCCATCCTTGGTGTCAGTGGGAGGAATAGTGCCCCATCATTGGTATTAGTGGGAGGAATAGTGCCCCATCATTGGTGTCAGTTATAGAAATGCTGCACCATCATTGGTATTAGTGGGGAGAATAGTGCCCCATCATTGGTGTTGGTGAAAGGAATAGTGCCTCATCATTGGTATTAGTGGGAGGAAAAGTGTCCCATCATTGGTGTCAGTAGGAGGAATAGTGCCCCATCGTTGGTATTAGTGGGAGGAATAGTGCCCCATCATTGATGTCAGTGGAAGGAACAGTGCCCCATCATTGGTATTAGTCAGAAGGATAGTGCCCCCATCATTGGTGTCAGAAGGAATAGTGCCCCATCATTGGTATTAGTGGGAGGAATAGTGCCCCATCATTGGTGTCAGTGGGAGGAATAGTGTCCCATCATTGGTGTCAGTGGAAGGAATAGTGCCCCACTATTGGTATTAGTGGAAGGAATAGTGCCCCACCATTGGTGTCAGTGGGAGTAATAGTGCTCCATCATTGGTGTCAGTGGAAGGAATAGTGCCCCACCATTGCTATTAGTGGGAGGAATAGTGCCCCCATCATTGGTGTCAGTGGAAGGAACAGTGCCTCATCATTGGTATTAGTCAGAAGAATAGTGCCCCCATCATTGGCGTCAGAAGGAATAATGACCAACCATTGGTATTAGTGGGAGGAATAGTGCCCCATCATTGGTGTCAGTGGGAGGAATAGTGCCCCATCATTGGTGTCAGTGGAAGGAATAGTGCCCCATCATTGGTATTAGTGGGAGGAATAGTGCCCCATCATTGGTGTCGGTGGGAGGAAAAGTGTCCCACTGTTGGTGTCGGTGAAATGCTGGATCTGGAAATACCGGATCGTGTACATGTATGCGATCCGGCGCAGCAGGGCCGGCCTACCGCAGTAAAAAAAGGTGGTGGGCGGTCCGCATGTGGTTAATTAAAGTCTTGTGAAGCTAGCTATAATTTGGGTCGGTTGCCGTTTTTGTTTAGCATGACGACAGACGTCCTCAGAACACGCCAGCGGGTGCTTCACCCACCAGACTCCGTGTGTAACTCAGAACATTAATGTAGGTGGTCATAGCGGTTCACATTAGATTTATGTGTTTTTTTTTTGTTTTGTTTTTTTGCGCGCTGTTCTCTGGTCGCAAAAAGTTTGGGTTGAGGCGCAGTGTTGTCTGTCTAGGGAACGGTTAGAACCGACTGACAAAAGGCAGAATGTAGCATTTACCAGAACAGAATCCGCCGCCGTTGGAGCCCCTCCAGGGAGAGGCAGACGCTTGTCCCTCCGATGCATTTTGTGTCCTCCGAAAAATCCACCGTCATCACAGACTGCGCACGCGAGGGGCTTTATTTTTTTTTTCTTCTTTTCTTTTTGCAGCCGACAATTCCCAGTCCAAGCTCCTTAGCTCTCTCACATCCACCTGCAGCGTCTCAGCCACTGATTGCTCTGACTGCGGAGTCGTCTTTAAATGACCTACTTTACTCAATCACTCCAGAAATCAATTTTAAAAGTCACGTAATAGCCTACTTCCACAGGCAGATCTTATGCCAGTCAAAGCGGAAATATCATTACGGCTTATTCCCTTTCAGGGTGAATATTGAAGCGCATTCCTTCTCTCTCCTCCATTTAAAGATGAAGTTTAATCTGCTTAGATTTTGCTTTCCCTGGTTCCTAATTTCCACCCTCATCATAAAGCTACTTTATTTTTTTAATTTTTTTTTTTAAAATAAAACCTCGCTGTTTTCATTACGTACTTAAAGCGAAGCTCCACCTTAAAAAAAAAAAAAAAAAAAAAAAAAAAATATTTTATATATATATATATATATATATATATATATATATATATATATATTAAAAGCCAGCAGCTACAAATTCTGCAGCTGCTGACTTTCAATAAATGGACACTTATGGACACCACGATGTCAGCAGCAGATGACGAGCAATCGCTCCCCCCCCCCCCCCCAACGCCATCCTCGGTCAGGGAATCAGGAAGTGAAGCAATGCGGCTCCACTGCGCGGTTCCCTACTGCGCATGCGCGAGTCGCTCTGCGCGTCTTCACTGTAGATAAAAAAAAAATTCTGTCAGACGCGAGTGAGGAAAAGCCGATCAGACTGACACACCTCACCACCGATCGCCACGATGCACGCCCCCCACGGGCGTTCGGCGGCTGTTATCCTGCAGGACGTCATATGACGCCCAGTCAGGATAACTGAACCACCGCCTGGCCGTCATTCTGCAATAGGCCATGCAAGAAGGGGTTAACATGTATTTGCACATCCAGTGGTCCCCATGTTTAACCTCTTGAGATCCGCGCTATGCCGGGACTACGTCTATTGAGCCAATGACAGCTGATCATGTGACAAAACAGAGCCGGTAATGGGCTATTTTTCCTCTATCAGTGCCCCTTAGTGCCACCCATCTGTGCTACCCATCCGTGCCACCTATCAGTGCCGCCTTACCTGTGCCCATCAGTACTGCCTTATCTGTGCCTATCGGTGCCACCTTATCTGTGCCTATTAGTGTCGCCTTAACTGTGCCTATCAGTGCCTATCAGTGCCCACCAGTGCTGCCCATCAGTGCCGCCCATCAGTGCCCACCAGTGCCGCCTCATCAGCGCATTTCAATGAAGGAGAAAAATGACCTGTTTGCAAAATTTTATAACAAACTATTAAACATGATTTTTTTTTTTTCTTTTTTTTTGCATCTTTTTTTGTTTGTTTAGCAAAAAATAAAACCCCCAGCTGTAATTAAATACCACCAAAAGAAAGTTCTATTTGTGGGGAAAAAAATTATAAAAATGTCATTTGGGTACAGTGTTGTATGCCCGCGCAATTGTCATTCAAAGTGCATCAGCGCTGAAAGCTGAAAATTGGTCTGGGCAGGAGGGGGGTTTAAGTGCCCAGTAAGCGAGTGGTTAAGCTCCAGGGGACAAAGCAAAACACATTGGGGTGTGGCCTGGTGGGAACCCAGGCTGAGGTCTCTCCCATCACTACTACATTAACATAGGACTCCATGGATGTGCGACAACGGGGACGTTTTTTTGTCACTTCCCTTCAGTGACTACAGGAGCGGAGATGAGCTCCATCCCTCGCCAGCACTCCTGCAGCACATTCGGTATCGGCTATGTTACGCCGCACATCGATTGAGCCTGAGCGACACACTAACAAACCGTGGGTCACAGGGGTTACCTGCTGTTAGGGACATTTTCTGACAATTTCTGACCCTGGATGCAGAGAGATTTTATCCAAAAATGTATCCCTACCTGGAGGTCGCCAGTGGATGTGCAGATACAGGTGGATACATGATTACAGCAGCAGACAGCCTTGGCTCTTTTCAGCCCATCGCTCAGGTGTACAGGCTGAGCAGAGATTGGAACATCTGAGATCCCGGGTGCAGGTATTTGCAGTACACTTGCTGCACCATGATCATGTAGGACAGAGATATGCAATTAGCGGACCTCCAGCTGTTGCAGAACTAAAAGTCCCATGAGGCATAGCAAGACTCTGACAGCCACAACCATGATACCCAGAGGCAGAGGCATGATGGGACTTGTAGTTTTGCAACAGCTGGAGGTCCGCTAATTGCAAATCCCTGATGTAGGATGTATGACTGAGACCCAAGACCTGGATTTTAGCTAACCTTACTGAGTAAGTTGAGCAGGTGCAAGGGGCAACATATTCAATGATTTATTTAAACCTTTAAAAATGGTGTCCTAAGAAATTTCTATGAAATGTTTTAGGAGATGAAAAAATATACCGTATTTATCGGCGTATAACACGCTCCCCAAGTTTAGGAGGGAATTTAAAAGAAAAAAACTTTTAGGAGGGAAGTTTAAGGAAAAAAAAATATATTTAAATGCCTATCAATGAATGCAGCCTTATCAGTGTCATTTGCAGCCTTGCATTTGGCCTTGTCAGTCATTTGCAGTCTTGTCTGTGTCTTTGCCATTTAAAAATGGCGCCGCCGAGCTACAGAGCAGATGTCCTGTGTATCTCGGCAGCGCTCGGTAGTTCTCGGCTACTTTCGGGTATTTTCGGCCGTTCTCGGCTATTTTTGGCCACACAGAATGGGCGAGCGTGGCCGAAAATAGCCGAGACCGGCCGAGTGCGGCCGAAAATACCCGGAAGCTGCAGAGAATTGCAGAAAGGCTTAGAAACAGCAGGGGATCGGCGTATAACACGCACCCCCGATTTCCCCCTGATTTTAGGGGTAAAAGAGTGTGTGTTATACGCCGATAAATACGGTATATATTGTGCACTGCCTACCACAGCATGGTGCCCTTTGCACCTGGTCAATATGGTTTGCTTTTATTCCATCTTAAACTGTAGCAAACCCAGCTTTTGAACTTGTACCTACAAGTAAGCATATAATAACGCTTACTTGTAGGTACAGTGAATATCTCCTAAACATGTGGTGTTTAGGAGATATTCACATGAAAAGCAGCCGGTGATGTGCTCCGGAGGGACGAGGGAAGGAGCGCAGTTTGTTCTGCTATAGCCCGCTGTCAGCTGATATGGCTCAACAGGTCGAGGCTGTGGAAAAATCCTAACTTTAAAGTCAGGATTCACGCAGATGCCTGGACTAGTAGCTCACTCAGCCTCTTAGTGACCCCGAGCCAGCCGCTCCTGCCCCCTCCACAGCCTGGCATTCCAGTGGGCGTTGGGGGGGGGGGGCAGAGCCAGGGACTGACAGTCCCCACTCTTTGCTCATTGAAAGCTGAGAACTGAGTGATCAGCAGTCTTTAATCGCTCTGTTTTTGATCTTAGAAGCAGCTGGGGACAGATGCAACATTCGATCGAGGCTCCATCCACCTAGGGAAATATAATTAAAAAAAAAAATCTCTTTTAAAAGAAAACAATCCCCCTCCTAAGAACCCTCTCCCCCCAAGCAAAGATTCCCACTGTAAAATATCTCCCTCCTCCAAAAATGAACCCTCCCCCCCCCCTGTTTCTAATGATATCTCCCTCAGTCAACACCCTGTCCCCCAGCAAAGATTTCTAATTATGAAGAAAATCTCCCTTCATCCAATCAATCTCTGTCTCAGAAACAAATCTGTGCCATTAACCACCCCCAGTAAACTTCTCTACAAGAAAATCCCCCCTGCTCCAAAAGCAAACCCACCCCCCTTTCCTTAACCCCCCACTAAAAGAAACTCCCTCAGGCTGGAATTCTGTCTTCCTCCTTCCAAAAACAGAAAATGTAGGCCTCCCTACTTACCAGACCTCAGATTCAGCACGGCACAGAAGTAGGAAAACTTCTGCATCCCCAGTCTCCCTTCGGTTGTGTCATATGATACCTTGGGGGTAGAGTCTAGGAGTTCCCTCAACCATGCACTGTCAGTTGCCGGCATCTGAGACCTCGCAGTAATTTCATGCTTTTCAAAGGCACCCCTTATTAAACTGAGGGGATGGGGCACAATAGAGGGGGGGGGGGGGGCTGGCTGCTGCACTCTGAAACTCTTATTGCTTCTACTGTGCTGATGCTGAGGCTAAACAGCAGGGACACTGTCTGGGCATTTTGCCAGGATGCAATGGGGCGGGGTGGGTTTGAACACCCCTGACCCACCCCCCTTATCTACGCCCCTGTATTGAGGGTCATTGAGAAGGTGGCGGATATAACAATAGGTACCTATTTTCCAGGGTATCAGAAATCGGAGGCACCCCGACTGGGTTCAAATGCCAAATTTGTTTATTGATTAGTCTATTTTAAATCGAATGTTCTTCACTAAGCAGAGGCGAGGATTTCCAGTAAGTCTGGGAATTAAAATGACAATAGACTGAAAATGGAGGGTGATCAGGCTGATATAGTAATCTCGAGTAAACGTGCGGAGGAGCCAAAGACGATTCATCACTCCGGATTATGATGTGATGGCCATTTTGTCATTCTCTTCATCAGGACTCGGGACGAGGATCTGGGGATGAATATCGCACCGCACGCGCAATATTACACCGCGATGTATCACTATTATGTGCCTGTCTGTCGTATTAAATCACAGCTGCCATCTGTGCTGCCATCGCGAAAACCACCACCACTTTTCCTGCCGTCCGTCACGCTTTAATTGGGAATTGAAAGGTCATGTTGTGACACCCGCCAGTCCTGCTTTTACTCCAATATATAAAAAGGATTTTTTTTTTTTTTTTTAAGCATCGTATTAGAATGGTTTTACCTGGCAGCTCTAGAAAGTATAAAACCTCTACTACATATACAATGCACAAATACTGTATGCCTTACCCAATGTACACATCTGATTAGAAGTCGGCTGATGCCGATTAATTGTCTGCTGAGCAGGCAGAAAGCTGCAGAGCTGCACTAGTGAATGGTGGTATTAGTCCGGTGAAATGTAGAGGTGTCAGAATTTCAAAGATGGCAGAATAAAAGTACAAGCCTTTCGGCAAGGCAAAAACATCGGCATTTTAAATGTATATTAACCTTTTTGCTGCCAGGCCTTTTTTTTGCATACTTGTTAAAATATGCATTATAGGCCTAAAGCTTACTTTACCACTTGCTTACCGAGCACTTATACCCCCTTCCTGCCTAGGCCAATTTTCAACTTTCAGTGTTCTCACACTTTGAATGACAATTGCGCGGTCATGCAACACCTTACCCAGGTGACGTTTTTATCATTTTTTCTTCACACAAATAGAGCTTTTTTTTGGTGGTATTTACTCACCACTGGGTTTTTATTTTTGCCGAACAAACAAAAAAAGACCAAACATTTTGAAACAAACACATACATTTTTCATATTTTGTTTTAAAATTTTGCAAACAGGTACTTTTTCTCCTTCACTGGTCACAGTTGAGGCGGCACTGATAGGTGGCACTGATGAGGTGGCACTGATGGGTAGCACTAATAGCGACACTGATAGGCAGCACTCATAAGTGACCCTGATGATGAGGCACTGATTGGCAGCACTGATGGACACTAAAAGGTGGCACTGGAGTACACTGATTAGCAAAACCGGTGGGCCGTAAGGGGACTGATGTCCCTCAAACAGAAGCCGGTGAACGGCTTTCTTCTTTTCTTCACGCTGACAGTGCGAGGGGAAAAAAAAGAAGATTTACCGACTTCTGTTTACTTTGGTGATCAGCTGTCATTGGCTGACAGCTGTTCACGTGGTAAAGGACTTGCTGTGATTGGCCCTTTCCCCCGATCTGTGATCAGCCGCGTCCCAAGGACGCGACAATCATAGAGCTAGCCACCCAGGGAGCGCTCGGGCAGCACGAGAATGGGAGGACGTCCATGTACGCCCTCCCCGCAAAGGAAGCCTGTGCTGCAGCAGTCTTTCGGCTATAGTACTGGTGCCAAGTAGTTAAAGCTACCAAACCCTTTATCAGGGAAATTTGAAAACTGCCCCAATGGTACTTTTTGGTGGTGGTTCTGTTAACTACTTTCAGACCGGACCATTTTGCTGGTCAAAGACCAGACCACTTTTTGCGATTCGGCACTGCGTCGCTTTAACTGACAATTGCGCGGTCGTGCGACGTGGCTCCCAAACAAAATTGACGTCCTTTTTTTCCCACAAATAGAGCTTTCTTTTGGTGGTATTTGATCACCCCTGCGGTTTTTATTTTTTGCGCTATAAACAAAAATAGAGCGACAATTTTGAAAAAAACGCATTATTTTTTACTTTTTGTTATAATAAATATCCCCCAAAAATATATAAAAAAAACATTTTTTTTCCCTCAGTTTAGGCCGATACGTATTCTTCTACATATTTTTGGTTAAAAAAACGCAATAAGCGATTATTGATTGGTTTGCGCAAAAGTTATAGCGTTTACAAAATAGGGATAGTTTTATAGCATTTTTATTAATAATTTTTTATTATTATTTTTTTTTACTAGTAATGGCAGCGATCAGCGATTTTTATTGTGACTGCGACATTGTGGGGGACCCATCGGACATTTTTAAAAAATTTTTGGGACCATTGTCATTTATACAGTAATCACTGCTATATAAATGCAGTGATTCCTGTGTAAATGACACTGGCAGTGAAGGGGTTAACCAGTGGGTGGCAGTGTAGGGGTTAAGTGTTCCTAGGGGTGTGTTACTAACCGTGGGGGGGTTGGGCTTTCATTTAGTGAACACTGATCTCTGCTCCAATCACATGGAGCAGAGATCAGCGTCACTAGTTGCTAGGCAGAATGGAGAAATGCTGTTTACAACGACATTTCTTCATTCGGCCGCTCCGTGAGACGATCGCGGATATGCCCGTGGCGATCGAGTCCGCGGGTCCCGCGACCGGACTCACGGGGGTCCCAACCGGCGCGGGAGCGCGCCGTCGGTGGCGCACTCCCGATGGCAGGGCGGAAAATTTAAAGGGACGTAAATGTACGCCCATTTGCCTGCCCGTGCCATTCTGTCGACGTACATCGTCGTGCGCTGGTCAGCAAGTGGTTAAAGTTGAAGTAGGGCCATAGTTCGTTCCGCGCTCCTGTGACCCATATTCAGCTGATAGTGGGCTAAGGTCCGCTGTCAGCGGATGTCACTCAGCCAGTCCAGACCCTGGAGAGATTCCCGATGTTAATGTCAGGATATATCCAGATGCCTGGACAGGTAGATGGCTCAGCATTTTAGTGCTCGCTAAGAGTCTGGGCCAGCCGACCCCCCCCCCCCCCCCCCCCAGCTCAGGGCTCCAGTTAGTGGTGAATGCTGGAGGGGCAGTCACCGGCTCTCTGCTCACTAAAGAACAAGCACTGAGCAATTAGCAGTCTTTGATCAATCAGTTCTCAGTGTAGAGGCGGCGGGGGGGGGGGGGGGGTGTAGCAATAGACCGATGCTGCATACACATAGGTCTGCTGCCTCAATTTTTATGATGGCAGTTTGCATATGCTCCAGAATGAAGAGTTCCTCTTTGCCGTGAAAATGAACTTAATCCCCCCAAAAATACACATATACACTGCCACAAAAGGACCAGCTGACATTATGTCAGTGATTCTCTCGTTAACACAGATGTCCGTGTTGACGAGGACAAGGCTGGAAATCACTCTGTAATGCTGAATGAGTTCGAATAACAGACTGGAAGCTTTAAAAGGAGGGTGGGGCTTGAAATCATTGTTCTTCCTCTGTTAACCATGGTTACCTGCAAGAAAACACGTGCAGTCATCATTGCTTTGCACAAAATGGGATTCACAAGCAAGGATATTGCTGCTACTAAGATTGCGCCTAAATCAACCATTTGTCGGATCATCAAGAACTTCAAGGAGAGAGGTTCAATTAGTGAAGAAGGCCTGAGAAGTCCAGCAAGTTCCCTTGACCATCTCCTACAGTTGATTCAGCTGGGGTATCGGGGGCACCACCAATGCAGTGCTTGCTCAGGAATGGCAGCAGGCAGTTGTGAGTACATCTGCAAGCGCAGTGAGGAGAAGACTTTCGGAGGATGGCCAGGCGTTAGAAAAGCAGCAAAGAAGACCCTTTTCTCCAGGAAAAACATCAGGGACAGACTGATATTCCACAAAAGCTACAGCGATTGGACTGCTGAGGACTGGGGTACATTAATTTTCTCTGATGAATTGCCTTATCAATTGTTTGGGGCATTCGGAAAAAACCTTGCTTGGAGAAGCAAAGGTGAGCGCTACCATCAGTCCTCTGTCATGCCAACAGTGAGACCATTCATGTGTGGGGTTGCTTATCAGACAAGGGAGTGGGCTCACTCACAATTTTGCCCAAGAACACAGCCATGAAAAAGAATGGTACAAAAACATTCCCCGAGAACCTCTCACAACCATCCAAGTTTGGTGAGGAACCATGCCTTTTCCAGCATGATGGAGCACCTTTCCATAAGGCAAAAGTGATAACTAAGTAGCGTGGGGAACAAAATATCGAAATATGGGGTCCATGGCCAGGAAACTCCCCAGACCTTAATCACATTGAGAACTTGTGATCAATCCTCAAGAGGCGGGTGAAAAAAAAACCCCCCACAAATTCTGACAAACTGCAAGCATTGATTATGCAAGAATGGGCTGCCATCAGTCAAGATGTGGCCCAGAATTTAATTGACGCCATGCCAGGGAGAATTGCAGAGGTCTTGAAAAAGAAGGATCAACACTGCAAATATTGGCTCTTTGCATAAACGTAAAGAGGTTGTAAACCTCCCTTTACACTTTGTACCTATAGGTAAGCCTAGAATAAGGCTTACCTATAGGTACTGTAAATATCTCCTAATTGTGTGCCGTTTAGGAGCTATTTTACAGTATACGGCGCTGACGATGTCATCGGCGCGTGCGCTCTGAATAAAGGGGTACCCGTGCTGTTTCTTCAGTAGCGAGTGCCGCAACCGGCAGCTCCCACGCCCATGCACGGGAGTGATGTCACGTGGCTCTGGCCAGTCACAGAGCCGGAGTCCTTGGCCCCGTGAAGGAAGAGGGGAGAAGATGGATGCGGCCTGCAGAGGGGACGGGGCGGGTTCCGTTTGCAGGTAAGTGTCACATTGCATACAAGCACATTATGTCTTTACTTTGCAGGGGAGGGAGAAGAATTTCTTTTTTTAGCAAGGGTTTACTTCCTCTTTAATGTAACTGTCAATAAAAGTCTTTGACACTTATGAAATGCTTGTAATTATACTTCAGTATACCATAGTAACATCTGACAATCAAGATCCAAAAACAGTGGACCTTGTTAAAATTTTATATTTCTGTCATTCTCAAAACTTCTTAGTTATCCTTTAATCCAATCTGTATTTTTTTTTAGGGAAAGTTTATTAGCATTTACAGATAAACAATAGAAAATTACAAACTATACATGTCCAATCATTACTAGCTATCACATAAGTATACAATTCTGCTACAAATTACTTGACATGTTTAGAGGAAAGTTGGGTTCACACATATCTTTTACATTTGTATTCACAAGGGTAAATATGTCACGTTGAGGTTCTACAACACTTTTCCACTTATTATCCTGTATATTTAAAGCTTGTCTGAGCTGTCAGAAAAAAGGGGGCGGAGAGCTGAAGTCACACCTTGGATAGCTCAATGAAAAACACTCTTAGCCCTTGTACACACGGTCGGACATTCCGACAATAAAATCCGTCGGATTTTGTCTGACGGATTTTGTCCCAAACTGGTGTTGCGTACACGCGGTCGGACAAAGTTGTCGGAAGATCGTTCGTAACGTGATGACGTAATTTCGTTACGACGGGACTATGTTCAGGCTAGTAGCTAGTAGATTTGGTGTAGGAATTTGATCTGAGCATGCGTGGCACTTTGTCCGATCGGAATTCTCTACACATGATCAGACAAAGTCTGATCGGATCATGTTGTCGGAAAATTTTATAGCCCAGCTCTAAAACTTTGTCGGTCGGATATTCCGACGGAAACAGTCGGATTATCCGACAACATGGTCCGATCGTGTGTACAAGGGCTTAGAGCTAATTGGAGAGAAGGGATACACCCCCCCTTTCACACATCACACAGGAACAGGGATGAGGCTGTCAATCAGCCAGAGGCCCCTCCCCATCAGCATTTTTCTCTTGCAGTGTCAGGAACATTTGTCAGAAATTACTCCTGCAGACAGCAGAGGAACGAAGAAGCAAACAAAAAATACACTTCGTGCTCTGAAACGAGACTCGTACACACTATGCTATGTTCATATTTCATGTCTGAGGTTTACATCCACTGTAACGCGTTAAGGTAATTTCAGACACATTCTGCTTTACGGTCACAATTCTCAGTCCCATTCTCCCAATTGTTCTCTCATTTAATTTTAGCAGTATGCTATTCTTTTTTTTTTTTTTTTATGATTCAGTGATGTCCTAAAGGTTAACATGTTGGTTTGTCCCCCAGGCCTGCGTTGACGTAAGGGCTAGCTCGGTGTTCTGGAAACAGATGGTAGTGATGGAGACTTATGGAGAAGAGCCTCATATGCCGGAATTGTTTTCCACCCATCCATCACATGAGAGACGAGCAGAATATCTGGACAGGCTCATACCAAAGGTGAGAAAAATGGCTAAATACAAAATAAATGGCCAAATGTATGTGGACCTCTCTCTAAATGATTGAGTTTAGGCCCACAAAGCCAATTCATTAGTGACATGATTTGACCAGATTTGTGTAGAGGAACTTGGTTGACTGTGACCCCAACCCTACTGATCACCTCTGGGATGAACTGGAACACTGATTGTGAGCCACGTCTTCTCATTGAACATCAGTACCTGAACTCACAAATGGGCACAGATTCCCAAAGGCAAACTCTAAAATCTTGGGGAAAACCTTCCTGGACAGTTGAGACTGTTATAGTTGCAGAGGAGGACAACTTTATATTAATGCCAAGGATTTTGGACTGGGTTGCCTAATAAGCCCATATATTTGTGACGGACACACAAAACTTTTGGCCATATTGTATGCTTGTAAAAGCGTAAGTTCACCTTTTTTAGAAAAAATTAAAAGGTAAACTAACACCCTACACCAGTGGTCTCCAAACTGCAGCCCGTGGATCAGATGCGTCACTTTGCTTGTCCTTATCCAGCCCTTGGGGTACTTTTCCCCCCACTGCTGCATTTCTTTAATACCCCTGGACACCAGCAGTAATTCCTGCTATTGACACCAACAATGGGACACTATTCCACCCACTGACTTACACAATTTGGCACCATTCTCCCTATTAACACCAACAATGGGGCACTTTCTCCCCCTATTGATACCAACAATGTGGCACTATTCCTCCAACTAATCTCAATGACGGGCCACTATTCCTCCACTAATACCAATGATGGGCTGCTATTCCTCCTACTATTACTACTAATAATAATGGGCAGTATTCCTCCTACTAATACCAGTGATGGGGCACTATTCCTAATACTAATACCAATGATGGGGCACTATTCCTTTAACTAATACTAACGAGAGGGCACTCTTCCTCCTCCTAATACCAATGATGGGCCACTATTCCTCCTACTAATACCAATGATGGACCACTATTCTTCCTACTAATACCAATGATGGGCCACTATTCCTCCTACTAAAACCAATGGTGGGCCACTTCTTTACTAATACCACTGATGGGGCACTATTCCTTCTACTAATACCAACGATGGGCCACTATTCCTCCTGCTAATACCAATAATGGGCCTCTATTCCTCCTACTAATACCAATGATGGACCACTATTCCTCCTACTAATACCAATTATGGGCCATAATTCCTCCTACTAATACCACTGATGGGGCACTATTCCTTCTACTAATACCAACGATGGGCCACTATTCCTCCTGCTAATACCAATAATGGGCCTCTATTCCTCCTACTAATACCAATGATGGACCACTATTCCTCCTACTAATACCAATTATGGGCCATAATTCCTCCTACTAATACCAATGATGGGCCACTTCTTGTTCTACTAATACCACTGATGGGGCACTATTCCTTCTACTAATACCAACGATGGGGCACTATTCCTTCTACTAATACCAACGATGGGGCACTATTCCTCCTGCTAATACCAATAATGGGCCTCTATTCCTCCTACTAATACCAATAATGGGCCACTATTCCTCCTACTAATACCAATAATTGGCCACTATTTCTCCTACTAATACCAATGATGGGCCACTATTCCTTCTACTAATACCAATGATGGGCCAATTTTCCGTCGACTAATACCAATGATAGGGCACTATTCCTCCTACTAATTCCAATGATAGGACACTATTTCTCCTACTAATACCAATGATGAGCCACTATTCCTCCTCCTATTAACAATAATTGGCCATTATTCCTCCTACTAATACCAATGATGGACCACTATTCTTCCTACTAATACCAATTATGGGCCATTATTCCTCCTACTAATCCCAATGATGGGCCACTATTCCTCCTACTAAAACCAATGATGGGCCACTTCTTGTTCTACTTATACCACTGATGGGGCACTATTCCTTCTACTAATACCAATGATGGGCCAATATTCCGTCTACTAATACCAATGATAGGGCACTATTCCTCCTACTAATTCCAAAGATAGGACACTATTTCCCCTACTAATACCAATGATGAGCCACTATTCCTCCTCCTATTACCAATAAGTGGCCACTATTCCTCCTACTAATACCAATGATGGACCACTATTCTTCCTACTAATACCAATAATGGGACACTATTCCTTCTACTAATACCAATGGTGGGCCACTATTCCTTCTATTAAGAACAATGATGGGCCATTATTCCTCCTACTAATACCAATGATGGGTCACTATTCCTCCTACTAAAACCAATGATGGGCCACTTCTTGTTCTACTAATACCACTGATGGGGCACTATTCCTTCTACTAATACCATATAATCACACACATAGGTTGGACTTGATGGACTTGTGTCTTTTTTCAACTTCCCCTACTATGTAACTATGACACTATTCCTTCTACAAACGCCAATGATGGGACACTGTTCCTCCTTCTATGGCCACAGATGCTATGTAATTGCTCTATTCCCTCTGATCACCAACCTTAAGAAATTGTTTACTTCCCCTCCGCTGTCAAATTTTTTTACTCCCACTGGCCACAGTCCAGCTCTCCTAAAGTCTGAAGGACAGCAAACTGGCCCTTTGTTTATAAAGTTTGGAGACCCCTGTCCTATACCTTCCGCCACCCCCCCCCCCCCCCCCCACTGCCACGGTACTTATCTCCATGGGTAATGAGCAGTCTATGCCCATGTAGCCACCCAGTGATTTGAAATCCCCCACTTCTTTCTGTGGGGCCTCCAGGACAGATAAATTATTGCTACACCAGTTGACGTGTGTTATGGCTTTGTCGGCCACTCTACTTGAGGACTGACATGTTACACCTCCTTAATTACCTAGCCATTTTTCAGTTTTCAGCACTGTAATAGTTTGACTGATAATTACTCCATATAGAACGTCACTTCCCCCAGCAGTATGGCCAGTGGAAGAAGATAATGGTGTGCGATCTGTCCGTGACCACGCACGAAAGCGTTGATTGCAATACACATGTTATATATTGCCAAGTAAGCTGACATGAAAGCAATACTTCTAGCCCATTATTTATGGTTACCCGACCAGCCTAGGCCACTCTAATTGACCTCCTCTACCCTCCCCCCCGGGGGAACCCTTTTTCCTACCCAAACTTCCTGCTCTGCAACTCTTTTCCTTCTCCATCTTTCCTTCTCATTTCTTGTGTTCCTCTTCACCATATATTTTCTCTCTCTCTCATCTCTCTCATATCTCTTTTTTTTATTAGTTTTTTTTTTAAGGGTTTTTTCTATTTTTGTTCTTTGTCCGTAAGACCACGATTTTTGTCTTATTTTTCAAATTTTTTTGTGGACTATCCCACGCCTCAACCCCTGAGCACTTAAGCTCATTTACCCTATGTTGGCCTTCGCCGGAGGGCTGTTGATGTTTGATAATTTCTATTGTCAAATATGCTTTTAATGTGCATTATTAAGCTGTGCCATGATATACTTTATTTTTATATTCCCTGCATGAGATCATTACAGTTGTTCTTATTTCTTAAAATTTCAATAAAAAAAAAAGATTGTAAAGAAAGATGTCCGGTAATTGGAGCTGTGAAAAAAAAAAAAAAAGCAGCTGGCAATGTTTATTAACAACATTGCTCAGCCCCTGAAACACTAAAATAAAAAGAAACATTGTTTCTTTTTGTATCTTTCTGTTTCTTCATCTGCAGATCAAAGGGATGAACAAATGTTCCTCTGTTTTAACCCCTTAATTTGCTCTAATCAGCCTTAATTAACACCTACTCTCCTCCATTTAATTATTATTTCCTGCTTTTTTTTTTTTTTTTCACGTCTATTTTATAAACAATAAACAATTGCATTTTTTTTTTTTGTTTGCTTGTTTAGTGAATATTTTTGACACATATATATTAACATATATTTACACATTTCACATTGAAAAAAGCGCAAAATTAAAGACAATTTCATTTGTAAATAACTCTTCAATGTTTTGTACCACTGCTGACAGCTGAAGTGAAAACAAAACCATTGCGGTAGGTATCGGTAATTGGTATCGGCGAGTACTAAAAAAAAAAAGTATCGGTACTCGTTGTAAAAAAAAAATGGTAACGGTGCATCCCTAAATATAAACTTCTATTCAGAATTTCAGAAAATGTAGATCTCTCCCCAGTTATCATACATAATACACAGAAACGACACTAAGTAAATTAGTCCCAAAGCTGAACATGTCCGGCAAATAGCGCAGACCGTTCTTCACTCATTACCACCAAATATCAATTTACATTACTATGATCCGGGGTTAAACATAAATTGAGTTCAACAAGTGTTCTTGAAATTCTGAAAATAACTTTATAGTTACTTATTTATATTATACTTGCTTATTCTTGCTCATTTGGGAGATATCCTCATTAAAAAAAAAAAATTTGAGACAACCTTGAAGCAATATTCTATATGCAGGTATATGTGGGCAGAGTATAAAGGGGCTCTCCTAAAAACTTTCCCATCTGGGTGATCTGCAGTGGATATAAAAAGTCTACACACCCCTGTTAAAATGTTTCTGTGATGTGACAAAATGAGACAAAGATAAATTATTTCCAAACTTTTTCCACCTCAAAGTGATTGTAAAGGTTAGTTTTTTTTCCTTTAAAAAAGAAATAATAATAACAAACATGTTATACTTACCTCCTCTGTGCAAGGCTTTTAAAAGCTGTCATATAGTCCCATGTGATTATCTGACAGCTTTTAAGGAAATTCTGGTGGGGGGGGGGGGGTCCCTTCCATATGCATTGGTAACTATGTTAGATGGCCATACTGTGTATAAGCAATTGTTTGTGCATTTTTTAAATTTGATATGCTAAATGCAATTTCCTTGCAAACCTATCCTCTGAAGAAGACCCTAATCGAATGGGTCGAAACGTGTCAGCCTTTGTCATACATTAGACATGCTATGTACATTGTTGTGTTTGCATTCTCTGCACTTTGATTGGGCATGCCCCCACCAGAGCTCATATTTTAACTATTATGGAAACATTGCATGCTAATTTTTTAATAAAGAATGTATATTTCTAAATGTACTCATTTATTTTGCTGCTCAAAAACCCCTCTGGGGGAATTTTCCAATAGTCTATTATCCGGGGTGTGCAGCGCCCTTACCTCTCTATTAGAGCTGTACAATTAATTGTTTAAAAAATCGTGATCTCGATTCACCCCCTCTGACATTTCTCCTGCAGAGGTTGCCGATTCTTATAAACAAGTGGAGAAACTATCTGCTCACTCAGCTGTCAAAAGAAAAATCTGGGCAGTCTGCCAAGTTTTTTTTTAACTTGCAACATTGTAACTAAGCTTCCTTCTTAGATCAAAGGGATATAACTTCTGTGTAAATAAAAAATCCAGGCAGTCTGAAAAGTTTTCAGTAATGTAAATGCAGGAAGTTTAACCACTTAAAATGGACCTCCACCCTAAAGTGGAAGTTCCGCTCATCGGAGCCCCCCTCCCCCCCCGTCCGGTGCCACAATTGGCACCTTTCAGGGGGGAGGGGGGTGCAGATACCTGTATAATCCAGGTATCTGCACCCACTTCCGGGACAAGCTAGCCGCAGATAGTCGCAGATCCCCCCCCCTCCGTTGTGTTCTGGGAAACACACAGATTCCAAGACACAACGGGGACCAGTGAAGACGCCCAGCACGACTCGCGCATGCGCAGTAGGGAACCGGGCAGTGAAGCCTCACCGCTTCACTTCCTGATTCCCTGACTGAGGATGGCGGCGGGGGCAGCCGAGAGACGAGCGATTCCTCGTCATCTGCTGCCGACATTGCGGGACCCTGGAACAGGTAAGTGTCCATTTATTAAAAGCCAGCATCTGCAGTATTTGTAGCTGCTGACTTTTAATATTTTTTTTTTTTTTTTTAAGGTGCAGCTCCTCTTTAAAGTCTTAATCTTTTTATGACACTTCTTTCTTAAGTTAAAATCAATATTTTTTGCTAGAAAATTACTTGAAACCCCCAAACATTATATATATTTTAGCAGAGACCCTAGGGAATAAAATGGCAATCGCTGCAATATTTTATGTCACACTGTATTTGCCCAGCGGTCTTTCAAATGCAATTTTTTGGGGGGGGGGGGGGGAAATTCACTTCAAAGAAAAAAAAAAAAAAACGAAACAGTAAAGTTAGTCCAATTTTTTTTTTTTTTTGTTTTAATGTGAAAGATGATGTTACGCCGCGAAAATCGTGATCTATCTGCTAAGCAAAAAAATCGTGATTCTCATTTTAGCCAGAATCGTACAGTTCTACTCTCTATATATGTGTGCTATTGCTATGCTATTCAATGCTATTCCCATGCTATTCAATTTTTGTGTAGCATTTATATTTCGCTTTCTTTCTAGTTGGTTCTTTTCTTTGTCAGTAGAAAGATCACGTTTTGTTGGCATTCCCATAACAGGCACCATGCTTTCAGCCATCTTAAGCCACACTGCACAGATCCTCCTGCAGGGTTCCAATAGCAAGACTGCCAGCACAGCGAAACAGTCAGCCTTTCCCTATCCCAGACATGGGACCCCTACCTGCCTCATATACATTGTGCCCAAGTGTCTGCGGTGAGGTTGGCTCTCTGGCTTCACAAAGCAGCTCTCCATCTGTGCCGGCCAGCCAAACATTCCACGCTGTCTTGGCTAATGCGTCTGAGGGCAGCCTTCCCAGATATTAACGAGCTGCTTTTCCTCTTTCTCTTTTTGTGCACAATTGATTTTTTTTTTTTAACCACTTTCAGATTTGTTTTTGTGACTTTTATTTTTACAGAAATAAAAAATCATTAATAACCTTCGTCATGTGGTGAACCCAGCAAAAAGTCTGTGAACCCCCCGAGCGCGCAGAATTCTCACTAGCACCAAAACCATCTTGCTTTTTTTTTTTTTATGGCCATTTTCAAGGCCAACAAGCAAAGTATTGTTAAAAGGCATGGGTAGCTGGGCACAGGCATGGGCGACATGTACCAATGCAAAAAACGTTTTAAAAATATATCATTTAGCATGGAGATGGTCTTTTTATGCCGCTTAAAGGGCAACATTGAAATCACACAAATACTGTATATGATTTGGGAATGCTTTAAAGAGGAAGTAAACCCTGATGGGTTTACTTCCTCTTTCATTCCCTGCAAAGCATAATGGACTACTGTGCATCGCATCGCATTGCATAGTAGCCCGTTATGTGTCACTTACCTGACAAAGGAGCCAGCAAAGTCACCGCTGTCCCCTGTAGTCCGGCGCATCCATCTTCTCGGTGGGTCTCACAGCTCCGCCGCTGTCATTCGGCAAAGCCGCGATGATGTCACTCCTCGCGCATGCGCACGGGAGCCGACACACGCGGCATTGCGCGGCATCGTCATCATTGACGATGCCGCGCTCAGTGTGCCTGTGCGCATGCGCCGTAGACAGCGGTGCCTGTCTTCGGGCAAATATCTCCTAAACTGTATAGGTTTAGGAGATATTTCTTGGACCTACAGGTAAGCCTTAATCTACGCTTACCTGTAGGTCAAAGTGGTTTGTAAGGGTTTACAACCACTTTAAAGCTGCACATGGTGTTACTGAACAGTGCGATTAAAAACATTTGGGGTTTCCCTTAAAACTCCACCTTGATCGTTTTCCAGGCATTCAGCTTGGGTGGCCAGGAAATAGAGGGCAGCAAGACCAGTCCACATGCCTTCCAACATTAGGAGGGCTGCCTTGCAAGGCACCCCTGTAACAATGTTAAGGGACATGGGTCCCTTTCTCACTTTTGATGCTCAAAGACCAGGTGGGAGTTATATAGGGAGGGGGAATTATGGTGTAATATGGAAACCTTTTTTAGAGTAACAACTCCCCCCCAGATATCCAACCCCTTTCAGGGGAATGAGTATAGGGGAACATTAGGTCCCATTACCAATTCCAGCAAATGCTTAAAGTGTAAGATAACTAGAACTATTCTTAAAAATGTCCCCAGCCCCACCTTTCCTACCTATCCTGCCTAATCTGAGAAAAAAAAATCTGTCTAGTTACCTATTTTCAGCCCACTACACTCCAGTCATGTGATGCAGCATCTCTGGCCCAGGGAGCACTCGCCAACGGCTATAAATTTCGGGAGCTGTGACATCACTTATAGCTTCATTTGGCCCAGCTGTTGCCACTGCTGCCTCCTCTCCCCTACAGCAGCCTCTAACTCACACAGGGGAGCCAGAGCTGTGTGAACAGACCAGAGCGGGTTAAAAATAGGTAATTACAGATATCTTTTATAGGGGTGTCAGGACCCGGTTCTGAACCTGTGACCTGTGTCTGGCGATGTCTCTTCTTGCTGAGCCACCTGGGATGCTGGACAATTCCTTGGATAATCTTTACTTGTACCTTGTTTCTTGTGAACCTTGAACTTTTTGCTCCTCCCATGAACTTCCTACTTAAACCACGCCTTTGACACTTCATGTTTGCCAGATTATTGTGCTCTCTCCAGCCCATATCTCGCTCTGGTCACTCCTGCTGTCGTCTGTATCTTTGCTACTGCTCATTACTGACTTTGGCTTATTCCTTGACTACGCTTTTGCTTGATCCCAGCCTGTAACCACTTATTACTAACCTTTGGCTTGTTTACTGACTACACTACACTACACATAAATAGTGATGGCCGAACGGTTCGCCCGGCGGTCGTTTCGCGGCGAATTTCGGTCGTTCGCGGTCCGCTCGTTCGCTCGCCTTTTCCCGTCGTTCGCCCCGGCGGACTTGCGTGTTTAATGTGTAAAAGAACTTTGACCTATGATGACACGTCTATCATGGGGTACAGGACAGCCAATTGAGACATGACAGCACATGGACACTTGGACATTCCCCCTAACCTATAAATACACCCGATCCGGTGGTCATTTTACATTCTTTCTTCTGTCACTATAGGGAAAGGTTGCTGTGTGGAGTAGGGACAGATAAAACGCTAGCTATTTGGTACACAAAAGTTCTTTTCAGGACTGGTATAGGTGTTAGGTGTATATAGGTTTGCTATGCTACTGATTCTTGCAGCAGCCTGAGTGTCTTTTGTCAGTTTAGAGAAAGGGAAAGGACGGTGTGTGCTACAGGGACAGCCAGATTAGTCTTTCATCATCATCATCATCATCATCATTAGCTGTTACTATCAGGTCCACAAAAGAACTGTTCCAGTAACCACTAATCGTTCCAGTCTACTCTTTTTTGCCACTTTGTATAGGGACAGGAAGGAAGCAGTGTTGTCAGGCAGTGAGGGTCAGTTTAAAGACTTGCTGTTACTATTAGTTCCACAAAAGTTCTTTTCAGGACTGGTATAGGTGTTAGGTGTATATAGGTTTGCTGTGCTACTGATTCTTGCAGCAGCCTGAGTGTCTTTTGTCAGTTTAGAGAAAGGGAAAGGACGGTGTGTGCTACAGGGACAGCCAGATTAGTCTTTCATCATCATCATCATCATCATCATCATCATCATTAGCTGTTACTATCAGGTCCACAAAAGAACTGTTCCAGTAACGACTAATCGTTCCAGTCTACTCTTTTTTTGCCACTTTGTATAGGGACAGGAAGGAAGCAGTGTTGTCAGGCAGTGAGGGTCAGTTTAAAGACTTGCTGTTACTATTAGTTCCACAAAGGTTCTTTTCAGGACTGGTATCAGTGGTACGGTAATAGGCTTGTACACGTATAATATTCTTTCTTCCAAATATAGAAAGAATATTATACTTGACTGCTGCCCTTCTGCTGCAGTCTGCTAATCATTCACAACTCACTTGTTCCACAAAGCTCTTTATCAGGACTGGTAACTTGGTCTGTGTAGGGTGCTACAGTACATAGGGTTGAGTGCGGTACAGTCTGCTGTTCTGTAAGGACCGCTATCGGTCCACAATAGATAGGGTTGAGGTGCACCACTGCTGACTGCTGCCCTATACTGCAGCAGTCCTTCAGCAGTATAGGGACTGACGTACAGTCTGCTAATCACTAACACACAACCTGCTTGGTCCACAAAAGTTCCTATAAGGACTGGTAACTTGGTCTAGGGTGCTACAGTACATAGGGTTGAGTGCGGTACAGTCTGCTGTTCTGTAAGGACCGCTATCGGTCCACAATAGATAGGGTTGAGGTGCACTAATGCTGACTGCTGCCCTATACTGCAGCAGTCCTTCATTGGTATAGGGACTGACGTACAGTCTGCTAATCACTAACACACAACCTGCTTGGTCCACAAAAGTTCTTATAAGGACTGGTAACTTGGTCTAGGGTGCTACAGTACATAGGGTTGAGTGCGGTACAGTCTGCTGTTCTGTAAGGACCGCTATCGGTCCACAATAGATAGGGTTGAGGTGCACTACTGCTGACTGCTGCCCTATACTGCAGCAGTCCTTCATTGGTATAGGGACTAAGAGTTTTGTCACAGGGTGATTTAAAAAATGACAGGCAGAGGAAGAGGCAGGCCCTTCCGCAGGGGTGGTAGGGGTAGGGCAGGAGCAACAGCCTTGAGCCAAAGTGGGAAGTTGCAGAATGTGCGTTTAATTACTTTAAAGGACGCACCAGACTTGGTTGAGTGGCTGACTCAGCCTTACTCTTCTGCACCCTCCTCATCCTCTTGATCTGCACCCTGTTCTTCACTCTCTGCTATGTGCACCCCCAAAGACACTACCACCAACAACACCACCACCACCACCACCACATACCTTCCGCTTGAGTCACAGGAATTATTTTCCAATCCATATCAAGAGGACATTTCTGATGCGCAGCCACTCTTGGTATTGGATCAGGAAGAGGAGGTAGCAACAACCGCTACTCAGCAGTCTGACGACAGTACCCAGATCAGCCCAAGGAGGAGGTTGGTCCCCGGTGTTGCTGCCTACTCCGAGATCTCTACTTATAGGGGTGGGGAAGGTGACGTTGATGATGACATGTCTAGTGATATCACGTGGGTGCCCACAAGAGAGGAAGAGGAGGGGAGTTCAGAGGGAGATATGGACCAGCAGATAGGGAGGAGAAGCAGGAATAACTTACATTGCACAGGAGGGACAAAGCAGACTGCAAATGTATCAGGAGCGAGTCATCGACCATGTATGGTCACATCTTGCGCTCCCAGGACACCGGCACATGGCTCCGCAGTGTGGGCTTTTTTTAACGTGTCCGCTGCTGACAATAGCGTTGCCATCTGCAATCTTTGCAGTCAACGCATTAGTCGCGGTAAGCCCAACACTCACCTAGGGACGACCGCCTTAAGAAGGCACATGAGCAGCCATCACCGAGCCCAGTGGGAGCAACGGAACACACAAAGCCACACTGCAGGCTCTCACCGTCCAGCCTCGTCTTTTACTTCTCCTTCTCCTCTCTCCTCACAATTGTCCTCCACTCCACCTTCCATCACGCCAAGCTCACGTTTTTCTGCAAAAAGGCAGGCTTCCGTGGGCCTAATGTTCGAGCGTAAAAAAATGATGACGCCGGATAACCCTCTTGCCCAACGGTTGACGGCTGGCTTGTCAGAACTGATAGCCCGCCAACTACTGCCATATAAACTGGTGGACTCGGAGGCCTTTCGCAAATTTGTGGCCATTGGAACACCACAATGGAAGGTCCCAGGAAGGAAGTATTTCTCAGAGAAGGGCATCCCAGAGCTATATGGCCATGTTCAGCGGCAAGTGAATGTATCTCTGGCACACAGTGTCGGTGCCAAGATACATCTGACCACAGACACGTGGTTTAGCAAACACGGGCAGGGAAGGTATATCACTTTTACTGCCCACTGGGTGAACCTTCTGACGGCCGTCAAGCATGTAACCCGTGGCACCCGTGTAGATTTGGTTTTACCGCCACGGATTGCATGCAGGCCTGACTCTTCTTCTCCTCCTCCTCCTACTCCATCCCCCTCCCTCTCTTCCTCAGCTGCCTCCTCCTTTTCCGCTGCTAGCGTCTCTTCCACTGCACCGTCCAAGCTTCCCATAACCTATTCCACATGCCAGGTGAGACTTTGCCATGCCGTGCTGCGTCTGTTGTGCCTAGAAGCCAAGAGCCACACTGGCCCGGCACTCCTTTCAGCTTTGCGTTCACAGGCAGATCAGTGGCTAACACCGCTCAATTTGACAGTTGGTAAAGTAGTGTGTGACAACGGTGCCAATCTGCTTAGCGCATTGAAACAGGGCAAAATCACGCACGTGCCATGCATGGCACACGTCTTAAACTTGGTCGTGCAGCGATTCCTTGTCAAATACCCTGGGGTCCAGGACATCTTGCGGCAGGCAAGGAAAATCTCGGCCCATTTCAGAAGATCTTACACGGCCATGGCTCGCCTTGCTGACATTCAGCGGCAACACCATCTGCCGGTCAGACGTCTTATTTGCGATTGCCCGACGCGATGGAACTCAACCTTCTATATGCTTGATAGGCTGCTCCAGCAGAAACGTGCAGTTAACGTCTACCTGTATGAACTCTGCGAAAGAAACGGTTCTGGGGAGCTGGGGGTTTTTTCATCGCGCCAGTGGCTGCTCATGCGCGACGCATGCAGACTTCTGCGGCCATTTGAGGAGATCACCAAACTGGTCAGTCGCAGCCATGGCGCCATCAGTGACATGGTACCTTATGCCTTCTTTATGGAGCGTGCATTGCGTCGTGTCATTGATCAGGCTGTGGAGGAGCAGGAGCGGGAAGATGAGGAAGTCGCAATGCTGGATGAATTCCCAGGGGGGGCTACTCTATCTGAGACAAGTCAACAACAGGAGTCTGAAGAGGAGTCAGAGGAGGATGGTGCCGGGGCGGATGAGGAGGAGCAAGAAGAGCGTGCTTTAAACCTTTCTGGGATCCCTGTTGTGCGTGGATGGGGAGAGGAGAATGAAGAGGACGACATTATCCTGGATGATGAGCAGGAGCCAGGCCACCACACCGCTTCCACTTTAGTGCAAATGGGGGCCTTCATGCTCCAGTGTTTTAATAGGGACCCCCGTATAAAAAGCATAAGGGTCAAGGACCAGTACTGGGTGGCAACGTACTTAGACCCTCGGTACAAACACAAAATGGCGGAAATGTTACCGCCGTCGCAGAGGGCTGTCAGAATGCAGCACTTCCAGGCCTCGCTTCGAGAAATGCTGCATTCTGCTTTTGCGTGCGCTGGCAGAGGAGCAATTCCCACTCCCAGAGAAGGATTTGCGGGTACCAATCCAACAGCGCCTGCAAGAAGAGGCCGGTTTGAAGATGTGTTGGTGACTTCGGATATGAGGTCATTCTTTCAGCTGACCCATCGACAGGTGTCATCCGGATCCAGCATCAGGGAACGCCTAGACCGTCAGGTGTCCGACTACATTGGGTTAACGGCCGATGTGGACGCTCTGAGGAGTGATGAACCCCTGGACTACTGGGTGGGCAGGCTTGACCTCTGGCCAGAGCTTGCCCAATTTGCAATCGAACTGTTGGCTTGCCCCTTATCCAGTGTCCTGTCCGAAAGGACGTTCAGCGCAGCAGGGGGGATCGTGACCGATAAGCGTACTCGCCTAGCTCACGACAGTGTTAACTACCTCACATTTATAAAAATGAATGAGGCATGGATCTCAGAGGAATTCAACACATGTGACCAGTAGACCATGTATATGTCTATAAACTATTTTTTTAATCAAGCACACAGACCTTCTTTCTTCATTTGGCTCACTTCCTTGTCCCAAAAAAACACACCGTACTATATGCCCCTACCCTCCTCTTTGAAGAGGTTGAGCGGTGTCATATTTCTACTGGGGCTGCTTATGATATCCCTGTGCTGTGCTGACTTCCTCCTGGGGGTTCTTATTATGAGGGGATCACACCATCCCTGTGCTGTGCTGAGTTTCTCCTGGGCCTGCTTACTATGAGGGGATCACACCATCCCTGTGCTGTGCTGACTTCCTCCTGGGGGTTCTTATTATGAGGGGATCACACCATCCCTGTGCTGTGCTGAGTTTCTCCTGGGCCTGCTTACTATGAGGGGATCACACCATCCCTGTGCTGTGCTGACTTCCTCCTGGGGGTTCTTATTATGAGGGGATCACACCATCCCTGTGCTGTGCTGAGTTTCTCCTGGGCCTGCTTACTATGAGGGGATCACACCATCCCTGTGCTGTGCTGACTTCCTCCTGGGGGTTCTTATTATGAGGGGATCACACCATCCCTGTGCTGTGCTGAGTTTCTCCTGGGCCTGCTTACTATGAGGGGATCACACCATCCCTGTGCTGTGCTGACTTCCTCCTGGGGGATCTTATTATGAGGGGATCACACCATCC